>NW_026057583.1:5436628-5538251 GCF_023721935.1 Panthera uncia
GGGGGGACCGCACGTGTCTGTGCTGGAGACATCTTACAAAACAGTGAGACTCCTCCACGTGCCCAACCTGAAATTTGTGAATATTTGATCGATTTTTCCCATTATGCCAGCTCTTACCCATGTTTTGAGAACTCACTGGTTAATCCGAGAAGGAACTTTCCAGATGCAAAAGTGAAAGAGCCGCCACCCTGGCGCTATTCCCGCCTGGGCCCCTGGGACTCGGCTCCGTGGGAGGGACGGGACGTGAAGCATCCTCGTGCATTCTCTGCGGGTCGCACGCCGACACGGTGATATTCGGGTTCGTCGTGTTAAATGAAATGCGTATCAGTACTTGTTTCCTGTTTCACCTGTTTCTTTTCTTCTTTTCTGTCTTTCTTTTTTTGTTTTTTTGTTTTTGGAGAGAGCATGTGTGCAGGGGAGGTGCAGAGAGAGAGAGAGAGAAAGCGAGAGAGGGAATCCTAAGCAGGCTCTGGGCTGTCAGCACAGAGCCTGACATGGGGCTCGATCCCATGACTGTGAGATCATGACCTGAGCGGAAATCAAGAGTCGGACACGCAACTGACGGAGCCGCCAGGCGCCCTTGTGTTGTTGTTTTTACCTTTTTAACAAAATGCGGCTGCTGGAAAATTGTAAATGAACGTGTGGCCATCGGACGGGGCTGTCCAGGGCGCTGCCCGTCTTAACACTCCAGGTGTCTCCCCATCGTGGGCCGTTTCCGGGGACCGGGACGGCACCGGTTTGCACCGTGTCCTCACCGTTCTCTGCCCTTGCGTCACTCCTGTCCGTGTGGGCTCCACGCTGCGCGTGGTCACTGCCACACTCTGTGAGTCTCATGACTGGGTGAAGGAAGGGACCTGGCCCCCGAGTCCCGCCAGCAGGAATCAGCCTGAGTGTGCCCACGGCCGTGACGCTGCGGCTGGGTGAGGGTGAGCGGGACTCCAGGGGCCAGTGTGAACGTCCCGTGCGTGACTCATGGCCCTGACCTGGGCGCGCTGGAGGGGGATGGGCACAAATGCTCACTTCTCCGCTGATGGAGACGTTGGGTGTTTTTAGCTTCACGGCTGAGCTGCATCGTGACAATAATCAGAGGAGGAACCAGGGCTCTGTGTCCAGGCACACAGCCAGGAGGGGTGCCGCATATGACACAGGACGAGGGCGTCGCCTTTGGAACGGTGACCCGGTGCCCCAACCGGGGCTCCTGCACGCTCAGTAGGATGTTGAGCTCCGGTCACAACACGGCAGTTTAAATGGCCCGATTTTTCTTCACCAGAGTTTACTTAACACAGACTCATTGAGGTGGAAATCTAGTTTGTACAGAATTACGTACAGTTTGTTGGTTTTTTAAAAAAGGATCTGTTTATACGAAGGCACTTAATGGGCCCAAATGAGCCGGCCTCAGAAGCCCGAATCGTCTCTCGGGTCTCGTCTCATCAGTGCCCGCTAATGCGCGGTGACATGTTTCCTCGTTCCTCCTGTTTTCCTGCCGCTGCCCTAATTTCTGGCTTAGTCCACACACTGGACACCCTTGTCCTTTTCCTGCCTGGCATCTCGTGCCGTGTCTTAGTGGGACAGGGTACCTCCTTCCTACTACAGAGGCCAAAACCACTAGACGTTTGCTGTCCTGCGTCCTGGGAGCCGGGGCGCCCTCCGTCGTGTGGCCCGGGCCTGTCCAAGCACCTGTTCACGCCGGAGACTGTGAGGCTGGGGCCAGCGAGGCAGGGAAGTAGGGGGCGTAGGCTCACCCATTGACAGTGACGCCCAGTGTCTCCGCGAGACCGTGACATGAACGGTCCCAGCGGGCAGCAGGGGCCAGCGGCGGTGACCCGGGTGGGGCGGTGATGGCCCCGGGCTGGAGCCCTAATGTCCTGAGGCCCTTCCCGCAAACTCGATCCCAGCACCTCTCGCCCCCGTACCTTTCTCTGCATTTTTAAAAGGCTGCGTTTGCCATCTTTTGACACACTGTGTTATTTACGTATTTTTCATATTTACTGCTAATATGTGTCCAGAGTGAAGTCCGCGGGATGAGCACTTCTGTCTGTTTTGTGTGCCCACGTGTCCCAAGTACGTGTCCCAAGTACATGGCCCGTGTAGGCACTCAGTCCGTACTTGTTAAGTGACATGTTGGTGGCAGGAAGGAATGAGGTCCTCCCGGGATGGGGTGGAGGCGGCCGGGCCTCCCTCTGCTTTCTTCCGAACCCCGACCTCCAGAATCTGCCACTGCCCACGTGTTCCCATTCGTCCCCTTCCCCCTTAACTTAACCAGAATCGGTAGCAGCCGTTTGCAGGCAAGGTCTGCAGGGGGCGTGGGGTCACATCCCGAAACTTGCAAACGGCTGGGGCTCGTTTTGTCCCCAGGGACGATCTGGCCATTTCCAGAGTCAGCTTTTTGTCACTACGTCCGGGACGTGCTGCTGGCTTCCAGCGGGGGAGGCCGGGGAGGCTGCTGAACGTCTCACACAGCAAAGGCTGGCCTGGAGGGTGGTCCCCTGGTAAGTGAAGGAACCTGGCCACGACCCCTGTAGTTTCAAGGTCACACTCACCACGGGTGGAAATAGAATCAGAGAACAAGTAAGGCACGTGACGCAGAAGCTGGTGCTGTCACACAGGAGACTTAAAATAACAATGCTTCCTGTGTTAAAGGGTTAATGGAAAAGATGGGCAACGCGCATGAACAGACAGTGATTTAACCTGAGAAGCCGACCAGTGAGAGTAACCAAGTGAAAATGGGAGAACTGAAAAGCATAGTAACAAGGATAAAGAACGCCTTCTTTGGGCTCACTCGTAGATCAACACAGACAAAGGAAATAATCACTGAGTCTGGAGGTAGGGTAATAAGAATTACCTGAGTGAATAGAAAGGGAAAAGAGTGGGGCGAGGGGCAGACCAGATCATGCTAGACCCCCATACAGCAGCATCGGCGGCATACCACAGCTGGCTGGCGTTGGCTTATGGAAGCCAGTTACGCACCTCTTTCCTGCTCTTTGTTCAGTGGCAAAGAACCGGCTTGAAATCCACAAGGACGCAGTTGTTTATACCAATGCCACAAATGGTATAAATGCCACCAATCAGGGCTTTTTCTCCCCTGGACAGCTGCGGTCACACACTGACCAGCACACCACTGGACACACGCACTTAGATTCCCAGACTGGCAAGGGGGAGGCCAGGGGGCAGAAAAAACGGTGACAAGAAATTTCAAACTTAATAACAAACAGGTCTGGGAACAAATACCTGGTCTGGGAAGTTCAGAGACCACCAAGTAAAAGAAAACAAAACCATCTAGGTGTACTATCTCCAAACTACTGAAAACCGAAGACTAAGACAAAATCTCAAAGGCAGCCAGAGAAAAAAGGCGCATTACATAAAGAAGATATTTGTACAAAGATAATCATTACAGCCGATTTCTTATCAGAAAATATGTGCATCAGGGGACAATGAAGCAGCATCTCCTGGTGCTGAAAGAAAAAAAATAATATTGTCAGTGCAGAATGCTGCACCGAGCAACATATCTTTCAAAAAGGCAAGGGAAATAAAGACTTTCTCATAGAAAAAAACCAAGAGGATTAATTTTCAGAATACTTGAACTACAAGAAATGCCAGGGAAATTCTTCTGGAAGGAATATGGTATCAGTACCAGACGGAAACTTGAATCTATCCAGAGAAATAAAGATCATTTGAAATGGAGTAAAATGAGAGAAAGTGGAAAATTAATTTTTCCCTACAAGATAATTGATATCTAAAGCAAAAATAGTAGAAATGTATTGTGTGTTTCTGATATATGTAAAAGTAAAATGTATAACAACAATGGCACAAAACATGAGAAGGAGAAATTGAGAGTATGACATTGTAAAAGGCTTACATTACGTGTGAAGCCATATTATGTTATTCACAGACTTGAACTCAGATGTATATTGTAAATCCTAGTGGAATCACTAGGAACCTTAAATTTGTTTAAATTAAACATGAAAAAATAGATACAAGTAATAAGACAATAGTGGAGATAGGACAGAATCATAAAAAAATAAAAAATGAAATTAAGTATACAGTTCCGTTGACAATTGCATGAAAAGAATAAATTTAGAAACACATTCATGGAACGCCTGGCTGACTCAGTCGGTTACGATTGGCTCAGGTCATGATCTCATGGTTCGTGAGTTCGAGCCCCTGGCTCTGTGCTGACCGCTCCCTCTCTACTGTGTCTCTCTTGCTCTACTCCTCCCCTGCTCCCACACTCTCTCTCTCAAAAATGAACAAACGTTAAAAACAATTTAAAAAACGAGACACATTCATGATTTAGGATTGTATAATTTATACAATTATATAATAACATGTATTAAGTAATATGTATATAATATAATATCATTATACGTTATATTAATTATTAATTAATATTAATATACTTATCACTATTATATTAGTAAAAGAAAGGCAATATTTATGGGCTGGGATGACAAAATACTGCTTAGGGACAAATGAAGGTCTCCATCAATGAAGAGACATTTGTGTCCGTGGGCTGGAACTCAACATGTTGGACTCTCCCCATCAGGATAATCCACATCAAAATTCCAGTAGATGTTTTTTTTCCAGAAGTTGATAAGAAGATCCTGAAACTTATATGGAAATGCACAAACATTTTGAATAGTCAAGACAATTTTGAAAAAAAAACAACAAAACAAAGTTGGAGAGTTTTTATTTCCCGACTTCAAAACGCCCTTTACAGATCTTGTTACCAAGATAGTGTCGAACTAGAATCAGGACACACATATCGACCAACTGACCAGGATTAGGAGTCTAGAACTTAATCCTTACGTCCACAGTAGATTCAGTGTTTTACAAAAGTGTGAAAGCGGGTGTCTGGGGAAGGGATAGTCTGCTGGACGGCTGGCTCTGGGACAGTTAGACGCTCACATGCTAATCGCCCAAAGTCTGCAGCTTACCTTAGGGTTTGCTCTTGGTGTACGTTCTGTGGGTTGAGACAAACGTATAATGACATTTATCCATCACTATAGTGTTACGCAGAGTATTTGCGCCACCCTAAAACGCCTCTGTGTTCTGCCTTGACTGCCGCCACTGGCAGTGACTGACCCATTCGTTGTCTCTGTGCTCTTGCTTTGTCTGGAATGTCGATTTTGTTGGAATCATAGGGGGTTGGCCTTTTCAGATTGACTTCTTGCGCCGAGTAATACACATTTAAGTTTCCTCCGTGTCTTTTGAGCCTGATGGCTCATTCGTTTTTAGTGCTGAGTCATATTCCGTTGTCTAGGTGGAGACGGTTTATTAATCCACTCACCTGCTGAAGGACATCTTCGTTGCTCCCAAGTTTCGGCGATTATGAACAAAGCTGCCGTAGACATCCGCGTGCAGGTTTTCGTGTGGACGTGACTTTTCAGCTCCTTTGGGTAAACGCCACGGAGCGTGATTGCCGGATTGTGTGTAAGAGTGTGTGCGCTTTTGTCAGAAACTGCCGACTGTCTTCCCAAGGGGCCGCCCCGTGTTCCCGCCAGCGGAGAATGGGGGTTCCCGTCGCTGCACGTCCCCGTCAGCGTCTGGTGTTGTCGTGGTTCCAGATTTTGGCCATTCTTCCAGATGCGTGGTGGTGGCTCCCTCATGTTTTCGTTTGCGTTTCCCTGGTGACCTGTGACGTGGAACATCGTTCTGTACGCTTACGTGGCGTCGTATATCTTCCGCGGTGGGGCGTCTGTTAAGGTGTTTGGCCCACTTGTAATGGATTGTCCGTTTTCTTATCGTTGAGTTTTAAGAGTTCTTTGTGTGTTTTGCATAACAGTCCTTTGTCAGATGTGTCTCGTGCAAACGTTTTCTCCCGGTCTGTGGCTTGTCTTCTAATTTCTTGACTGTGTGTTTCACAGAGCGGATGGTTTTAATTTTAATGAAGTCCAGTGAAACGTTATTTCTTTCACGAGTTGTGTCTTTGGTGTTGCATCTAAAAAGGCATCACCACACCTAAGGTCATCGGGGTTTTCTCTTCCGTGATCTTTCGGGAGTTTTCTAGTTTTGCATTTTACATTTTGGTCTCTGGCCCATTTTGAGTGGATTTTTGTGAAGGGCGTAAGGTCCGCATCTAAATTCGTTAATCTGCACGTGGACGGCCAGCTGTTCCGGCACCATTTGTTGGAGAGACTGTCTTTGCTCCTTTGTCAAAGATCAGGTGACTGTATCGATAGGGTTTTCTTCTGTGCTCTTTGTTCTGTTCTGTTGGTCTATTTGTCTATTCTTTCTCCAATACCACACTATTTCTGTTAGTACTGGTTTGTAGTAAGTCTCGGTGTCGGGCAGCATTGAGTCCTTCAACTTTGTTCTACTCATTCAGTATTTTGCTGGCTATTCTGGGTCTTTTGTCTCTACATATAAACTTGAGAATCAGTTTGTTGTTAGCCACAAAATAACTTGCTGGGATTTTGGTTGGGATTTGACTGCATCTACAGATCAATTTTGGAAGAACTGACATCTGGACAATACTGAGTCTTCCTGCCCATGAACATGGACTATCTCTCCATTTATTTAGTTCTTTGATTTCATTCATCATAGTTTTGTAGTTTTCCTCCTATAAATCTTTTATGCATCTTGTTAGATTTATGCCTAAGTTTTGGGGGGAGGGGTATTAATGTAAATGGTGTTGTGTTTTTAATGTACACTTCTACCTGTTCATGATTGATATTTAGAAAGCAGTTGACTTTTGCATATTAAATCCATATCCTGCCACCCTGCTGTATTTGACCACTAGTTCCAGAAGATTTTTTCTTTTATTCTTTTGGATTTTTTACATAGATGATCGTGTCATCTGCAAACAAAGACAGTTTTATGTCTTTCTTCCCAAAGTGTATTCCCTTTTCTCGTCTTGTTGAATTATCAAGGACTCTCAGTGTGATACTGAAGAGGAGTGGTGAGGGAGGACATCCCTGCCTTGTCCCTGGTCTTAGTGGGAAAGCTCAGAGTTTCTCCTCATTAAATGTGATGTTCGCTGTAGGTTTTTGGAGATAGCTTTTATCAAGTTGAGTAAGTTCCTCTCTATTCCTAGTTTATTGAGAGGTGTTTTTTTTTTTAAATGATAAATGACTATTGGATTTTGTCAGATGCTTTTCCTGCGTCTATTGATATGATCATGTGATTTTCCTTTTTTAGTCTGATTAACATATGGGTCATATCAATCGATTTTCAAGTGTTGAACCAGCCTCACGTATCCCAAGTGGGATACATCCCACTCGGTTGTGGCATATATTTCTTTTTATAATTTTTTAAATTCAATTTGCTAATATTTTGTTGAGGGTTTTTGCGTCTATGTTCATGAGAGATATTGGTCTATAGTTTTCTTGTAATGTCTTTTTTCTGGCTTTGGTATTAGGGGAATGCTGGCTTCATAGAATGAGTTAGGAAGTATTTCCTCTGCTTCTACACTCTGAGAGAGATTGTAGAGAATTAGCATGATTTCTTCCTTAAACGTCTGGTAGACTTCACCGGGGAACCCATCGGGACCTGGTGTCTTCTATTTTGGAAGATGATTTTATTGATTCCATTCCGTTAATAGATCTAGGCCTCTTCAGGTCATCTGTTTCTTCTTATGTGAGTTTTATCAGTTTGTGTCCTTCAAGGAACTGGTCTATTTCGTCTAGGTTGTCACATTTATGGGCACAGAGCCATTTGTAGTATGTCTTTCATTTCTGTGGGATCGATAGTGATCTGCCTTCTTTCATTTCTGATATTAGTACCCTGCAGGCTCTCTCTTGTTTTCTTAGATAGCCTGGCTATAGTCTTACTGATGTCATTGATCTTTTCAAAGCACCACCTTTGGGTTCATTTATTTTGTCCGTCGATTTCTTGTTTTTAATTTCACTGGCTTCTGCTCTAATTCTTCCTTCTTTTCTTCTGTTTTCTCTGGATTTGCTCTCCTTTTTCTAGTTTCCTAAGGTGGAAAGTTAGATAATTGATTTTATTTTTAACTTTTTTGAGGCTCCTCCGAACTGTTTTCCAGAGAGGCTATAACCAGTCTGCATTCCCACCAACAGAATGGGTTCCCCTTTCTCTGCATCCTTGCCAACATCTGTTGTCTCTCGTGTTGTTGATAGATAATTGATTTTAGATCTTTCTTCCTTTCCAGTATATGCATTTGATGTTATAAATTTCTCTTTAATCACTGCTTTCACTGCATCCCACGATTTGTGATAAACCGTGTTTAATTTTTATTTAGTTCAAAAATATTTTAAAATTTCCCTTGAGATTTCTTCTTTGACCCGTGTGTTACTTAGAAGCATGTTGTCTATTCTGCATGTATCTTGGGGTTTTCCAAAACATTGATTTCTAGCTCAATTTCACCGTGGTCTGAGAGCAGGATTGCGTGATTTATATTCTTTCAGATTTGTTAAGGTGCGTTTAATTTTTTTTTTTATTTGAGTGTAGATGGCACACCGTGTTCCATTAGTTTGAATCCACAGTGATTCGACAAGTTTATATACATCACGCTGTGACACTCGTTACAATATAGATGGACCCAGAGTGTGTTATGCTAAGTGAGATAAGTCAGTCAGAGAAAGACAAATACCATATGATTTCACTCATATGTGGAATTTCACGTGTGCTTTCCGGTCCAGAATGTGTTTGGGGAATGTTCCCTGTGAACCTGAGAAAACAAACGTGCATTCTGCTGTTGTCGCATGAAGGTGTCTACGGAGGTCAAATACGTCCATTCAGTTGGTGGTGGTGACGGTCCGCTATGTCCTACTGTTTTCCTACCTCCTGGCTTTGTCCGTTTCTGGTGGAGGGTTGGTGGAGTCTCCAGCCGTCACCGTGGATTCAGCTGTTTCCCCTTGATATTCTCTCAGTTCCGCCTCAGGAAAAACCGGATGATTTGTTGTTAGGCACACGCATTTTAAGGATTGTTTTATCTCCTTGGAGAATTGGCTCCTTTATCCTTAAGTACTGCCTTTCGAGATCGCTGGTAACTTTCCTGACTTTGGAGTCTGCTCTGCTTTATTGATATAGCTACCCTTGTTTTCTTTTCATTAGTGTTAACGTAGTATGTTTCCCCCATCCGTTTACCTTAAATTGATACGTGTCTCTCTCTCCATGAAAGGGGTTTCTTGTAGAGAACACAGAGCTGGGTCCTGTTTTTTGATCCACCCTGACAATATTTTTTTACTTGGTGCACTTAGGCCGTGGACATTCAAAGTGATAAATATTAATATATTCCTTTTGTCTTGATGCCTTGATCTTTCCAAATGTTCAGAGACTCTTTGCTTTCTCAGGTGGGCAGAGAGAGGTAACTGGCTTGCCATTATTGAGTTTTAAGCCGTTAAAAACTATGTGGATCCTTTTCAAATCTTTTACCTTTAGAAAAAGAGGACAAAAACTAATTTTTTTATAGTAGTTTGTCTTGTTAGATTAGATGTCTGTTTACTGGGGGGGGTCGGGGGGAAGGGAGTTACAGCCACAGGCAGATTTTCAGTACGATCCACCCCGGTGGGCTGAACGATGGCTTTTCCCTGCCCCTGGTAGGGTCTCAGCACCAGCCGGGCACCACGGCCGCATGCGCGGTGGGTGTTAGCTGGTGATGCCCTAGCTCACCCACCCCCGCCCCCACCTCACCCACCGAGCGCAGGCTCCGAAATGTGTTCCGAGCTCTGAGACCTCTCTCCTTCTTAGGAGTGTGCGGACCTCTCCCTTCTGACTATCCACGCCGGCCTTGCTGCTGCAGGTTGAGAGGTGGTGTTTTTCACTCTAGAGTTCTATTTTTTTAATGTGATTTATCGTCAAGTTAGCTAACATACAGTGTATACAGTGTGCTCTTGGCTTTGGGGGTAGGTTCCTCTGATTCATCACTAACATACAACACCCAGTGCTCATCCCGCCAGGTGCCCTCCTCCATGCCCATCAGCCATCTTCCCCTCTCCCTGCCGCCATCAGCCCTCAGTTTGTTCTCTTTATTTAAGAGTCTCTTATGGTTTGCCTCCCTCCTTCCCTCCCTGTAACTATTTTTTCCCCTTCCCCTCCCCCGTGGTCTTCTGTTAAGTTTCTCAAGTTCCACATACGAGTGAAAACATATGGTATGTGTCTTTCTCTGCCCGACTTATCTCACTCAGCATAATACCCTCCAGTTCCATCCACGTTGCTGCAAATGGCCAGATTTCATTCTTCCTCGTTGCCAAGTAGTATTCTGTTGTGTACATAAACCACATCTTCTTTATCCGTTCGTCAGTCCATGGACTTCTAGTTGGTGGTGGAGAGGCGAGCACAGTCATGCTGCAGGGAACATCTTCTCTGTGTTGGTTGGGGCGTCTCATTGAGCGGCAGACGACCCTCCCTTGATTCGGGCATCAGAGCCCGCTGCAGCCACAGCTCAGCTCTCCCTAATACCCGGTTAGTTCCGCGGAAAGGCTGGAGACGAGACATACAGACGCCGGCTGTGTGCCCAGCGCAGGGGCACGCCCGTGAGCAATCTGTGGGAACAAGTGCACGTCTCTCCCAACCCCGCTTGTCTTTAAACCTGCTGTTGCCGGTGAGGTGTTTGCACTCCGCTGGGGACACTTCGCACCTGCTCCCAGGTGAACCTTCTCTTCGGATCCGCCTGCCAATTAGGGGACGATTGGAAATCGTTCCCCTAAACCAGGTGCGTTCTACGTAACTCACGTAAACCTAGTATTTGGTGGCACCTGCCATCCACTGATAGATTTCCTATCTTTCTCGTGTCTTTATGTAGTAGCGTATTCGAAAGTCAGGAGAATGGGACGGTGCGTGTTTGAGCTCCATTTTCATCTGGAACCAGGCCCGCAAAGCTCTTGACCAGGACAGTAACGTTATTTAAATGGTCCTTTTGGAGCCTCCTTTCTGCACCGTGCCCGTGCACGCAGACAAGTCCTCTGCTGCCGTCTCAGAAAACCCTGGACTAACCGTGCTTGCAGCTGGCTTGTGCCCGAAAAGCTCCTGGGCTGGGGCAAAGCACCGTCCCCTGGTCAGAATCTCCTTGTGGTCCATGGTCGGGTCACTGTGTAAACTCTGATCTTTATGGTCCCGATCCCTCGTTCCTGTCTCCTTTGTCAGAATTTCTTCTTTGTTTGACTGTTTATGGTGTGCGGTACCTTTTGCCCCCCGCTTGCTAACTTTGTGTGTGTTCTGGGTGTCCCAGTTAAGGATTCGGATTGCCGCTGTTTCAGCAGGAATCTAGTCTGAACATTACAGAGTGACAGGGTGGAAACTGCTGTGTTTCTACGCTGTAGCCATCCTTTCTCTTTCTCTTACTAACGGAACCCCAGTGTTGTTGAGAATGGCATTGTGCCTAGATCAAAGATTATTATTTTGTACCATTCTTGAAGCCAATACTTGTCAAAGAAAAACTTGCTGAGGCTTATTGAGAGGGTTTTACTTTCCTGATATAGATACCATGCCTTCCTCCTTGTGGCCCTTCCTAATTCTCAGAACTCGGATGTGATGGCTGGAGCTGAAGCGTTCATCTTGCAAATGTGAGGGAAAAATGAAGATCATTTCAGAGCCCCTGGTCCTGATGTCCTTGAGCCACCAAACCAGTGTCAGAGATCACCTAGCTCTAGACTTGTTGTTACAGAAGAGAAATGAACTCACCTCTTGTTTGTGCTTCTCTTACTATAGTTTTCTGTTATATTCAGCCAGACTCGCTTGCTGACGGACCCTGGCAGTGCGTTGTTCGGGATGTGTTCGGATGCAAGGAAACATGACGTCCACTCAGTTCTGTCCCAGATGCACCGAAGAATTCGAGACCGGAGCCCAGAATGGGGAGGGAGAGTTGACCGAGTAGGTAAGTACAGGGCACTTTCAAGAGGGAAAGTGGGTCACTGCTGAAGCAAGAGAGGCAATGGCCCTGTGAAGGTCCTGCCGCATCCTTTTAAGCTGCTTTCTGCACGTGTAAACTTGGCTTTGAGGGGCATGTTAGATTGACAGCTGGTGGTTATATAACATTTTGGCTTCTAAGCATGTGCCTACCTGTGAAGCCTTCTGTTATAATTGTATTTATTTATGTGTTGCATATTTGTGAGTTTCTAACGACCCTTTGCTGTGACCTTGAGGGCAAGGTGCACCTTTGTGCACATTCTGAGCTCTCACAAGTCCCCTTGTGGCTCTTGAGGCCGCTCTGTGGCTAAGCCTTTGCTGTTCTGCCACCCGTAGAGGTGGCTCTGAAGGTGTGGCCATTAACCCTCGGGGGTGGCCGGCACCTGCTTTACCCCTCCCCGCTCACGCCTAACTGCCTAACATCCCCCCGCCCCCGCCAAGTGATTGGACCCCAAATCATAGGGAATTGGGGCGATGACCACTCTGGCTTCTTCATGCTGTCAGGGGGTGTTGCGGGGATTTGGGGCGCCCATCACTTGCCGACTATCGAGGAGATAAGGCGATGGTGGCTGGCCGTGTCCGTTCAGGGGCTTCCGAAAGGGAAAGAGCTGTAGGCATCTGATGGTTGATATCCTTGGTTGAGGACCAGATGGAAATTGATGGCCTGTAGCCTGGAGGTGACAAAAGATACCAACGTATTGATTAGTTGTGGTCCAGAGAGTAACAGTAAGAGAGCCACTAGAGTGAGGGAAATCGAGGGAGTAAGGGTGTAATTGTAGCGGAGGGACCAGCGAATTTTTATCTTACATGATAAGGAGCCTGCTGATAGGACAGACTTGAAGTGTGGCGCTCCAGAGCGCCAGCTGTCCGTCTCCGTGGGTCTTGGCTCCGCGTCTCTGTGCCTGGAGCCTTCATCCTCGGGTCAGGTCAGGTGCGCGTCTCCACCCTGCACCCTTCACCGTCCGGTCAGGTCAGGTGCGCGTCCGTGCATGGCAGGCAGTGAAATCTCCTAATAATGTCTCCAAGAGCAGAAAGCAGAAAGCGTCGCTCCCTCAGAAGGCGGGTCATTAACTAGGGCACCTCGACTGCACACGCCCACGTGGAGATAAGCTGGAGACCGTCGTTACCGACTCCCAGACACCCGGCCCGCACCCCGCAGGCCACACTGACAGCTTAGCCTCTCGGAGCCTCCAACGTGTTTGGTTTTGGTTTTTCTTCTGGTAAAAGCAGGATACTAAGAATTGCATTACCGCGTCTCCCTGCTCAGAGGGCGAAATAATTCTGTACAAATGTATGTTGAATAAGTGGGGACAAAAACTGAAATCGAATAAGGGGGAGGCACTTCGGAAACTGGTAAACATTACGGAACTCAACCTATTAATCCAAAAGTTAATTCCGCAAACACTCATGACTAACCACTCTGGGCCAGTAGCTGGAGATAGAGTCAGGGGAGACCCCAGGTGTAAGCTGGGAGGAAAGACGGACACGTGAATAACTGTGTCACTTACAACGTGACAAGAGCAGGCCTGGATCTCCTCGTGATGCAGCTTCTAGAAGAGGGCGTTAGACGGTGCAAAGGGGTTTGAAGGGTATATTCGTTACGATACCGTGGGCTGTAACCACGGCAGTGACGATGACAAAATCCAAGCTTTCAAGGACTTGACGTCACGAAAGAGTTCTTACTCATTTAAGCCAATCGCAGGTGCCCTTGGCTGTGGGAAAAGGAGTTGGCATGAGGCAGTGAGGAGACGGACAAGTTCTGCTCCACGTTTGGAGACCAATAAAGGCCCTGCATCTTCAACACGTTGTGCCTTCTCGCATCTCCACAGCCCATGGGGGAATAGGGAGATGTGGGGTGGCACTCATTTCTTTCCCTTGTATTTCACTGGTTAGGACCAGTCCCGTGGCCCCATCTAGGCCCTAGAGGGTCGTAAACACAGTTGCTGGCCAGGCCGACTTTCTCCGAACACGGCCGAAACCTACAGAAAGAAGGCGTGAGTCTTTGATGGGCAGCAAGCCCACTGTACTCCAGAGGGCTTCCTGGAGGAGGTAGGCTTAGTGCAGAGTTTTGAAGGATGAATTGGAGTCAGAAACTCCAGATACTGACCTGCATTCCAGCCGGAGGGAGCTATTTGCGACAATAATCATGAGGAGATTTGTGAGAGATTTAGAATCATCTTTGTCCGTTGAAGAGCTTCCAGAAGTTTCATATTTGACCAGAGTGTTATGATCCGTCTGTGTGGGACGAAAACCTATAAACCCAGTTCTGGGTGAAGAGTGATGACTTCAGTTTTCTTGCTGGGAGACTCGTCTGGGTGTGGGGTTTGATCGTGAGTTATCTGAGGTCTGGACAGAGCCCGGTGGGTACTGGGCGTGCTCCATCCAGGGGCCCTGAGCGCAGTGAGCTGACCATGACCTTGGGGCCGGGAACGAGCCGGCCGAGTTGCAGCAGTGGATGGGTCTTGAGCAGCAGGGACAGCAGGTGGGGCGGGTCTGACCAAAGGGTCAGCGTAATGACTGGTCTCTGTGAACCTTGGCTTCTTCGTCTGCGAGACGTGGTTCACGTGGTTGTTGGGGACAGTAATGAGCAGATGAGGGGAGATCCAAACGAGTAAGTAATGTAGACGGAGACACTTGTAAGAGACTAGATGCTATGCATATTAGCCCATTAATTAACCTGCACTTCCCTTCCGTGGCGCTGGATGGATACTTGCTCTGGACAAGACGTTGAGCTAGAGGGTAATGAAGGGCAGTGAACACGAGGCGATGAGCGGGAGCATGTTTTCTGTAGGCCGGGGACCGTGCTCAGCCGAATGGCCCGGGAAAAGCATCCTTTTGAGAGGACCGGCTGGTGGCCATGTGACGATTGCGGCCCTGTGTTTTCCGAATCGCTCTTGAATTCGCTCCCTCCTCCCCAGTCCTAGAGGCATCCCCATAGTTCATACCCTCCTGTCTCTCTCGTGGAATAGATATTGCAGGAAGATCTCCGAAATGGTCATTTTGCCTCTAGCTCTGTTTGCTCATTGGTTCCTTCCTTCATTCAACACCTACTGAGCTGTACCACTCATGGGGCCTTGGGCGTGTGGCAGCGAATTCTGCCAAAGCGTCGGTCTCCCCACACGGCCGCTCTCTCCCACCGACACAAGAAAGCGGAACCCCTGGCATGGCACAACAACACCGTCCAGCCCCCGGACTCGACCCGTCTCCCCAGCCTCATGGCTTGGAGCCCCTTTCTCTGCGTGACAGTCTCCTCGTACTCTGCACACTCTTCGCTCTTGAAGTGCTGAAAAGGGCTCCAGGATCAAGACTGGGTATGAACTCTGGTTTGGAGAAGTCACTTAGGCTCAGTTAACTTACTTGTAAGTAGGAAATACAAACGGGCCTTGACCTCTAGCGTAAAAAGCCACTGACGTAGGAACGTAAGCTGATTAGCACCACATCCTAGATGAGTTGGTGTGTGTTTGGTCACAAGCAACAGAGAACCTGACCACAGAGTTTTAAACAAGTAAACAAGTCTTTAAACAAGTCTCTATACAGAGACTGAACGTAGTTTTCGATGTGGCTTCAGTGGCTCAAAGAGACAGGACTGCCTTTCTCGACCCTTCCCTCGTGCTGGTCACCTCATGCTCAGAGGGTGGCTGCGGTGGTGCCAGACTTCGCATCTACATCCCAGGTGGAGAGAAAGGGAGAGGGGCGGTGCCTGCCGGGTCCCTCCTGTTTCCATCAGGAAGGCACCGCTTGCCTGGACTGCACACGGCAGAATTCCCATTAGGTCATCTGGTCTGAAAACGGATCACGCGGCCTTCTCCAGGCGCCAGGGCGGTCGGGGACTCGGAGAAGGTTGAAACAAGTGGAGATCGGGGCTGGGCTCGCTGTACTCCGAACGCATCTGGAGGTCCGCCGACGGAGGAGGAGAGGCCAGCGTTGCCTGGAGTGACTGAGCGGTGTCGGCAGACCTTTTCCCCCCGAATCGCTGCCACGTGCGGACGAACGCCCCGAGCGTTTGCAGGTGGTGAGTCGTGAGGCCTCCGCACCGTCCGCCAGCTTTGCCTCGTGTTGTGTTCTTTCTTCAACCTCGGCGTAACTCCTCAAGGACACGCAGAGACCCACGAACTGGCCGCCCCGGGACTAAACCGCCCCTCTGCCGACCTCTGTTGTCTTCACTTTGTCATTATTCCAGGCGAGGGGGCCCCGGTTCTGCCGGGCTCACGTGGTGGCCACGCGCGCTGCACAGAGGGTCGCGTCCAAACCTCGGAACCCTTCCGTCACCTGACACGCGTGCGAGTGCAGGGCACGGAGCGAGGTTGCACGCACCGAAGGTGATGTGACCGCAGAGCCTGTGCGCCTGGTGGGGACCCACACCCAGAAGGACGCCTCTGTGTGAAGGCCAGCCTGTTCGGGGCCTCCGGGGGTCCCGTCCCCGTCCCCACGGCCTCCGGGCTCAGAGTCTAGCCTCCCCTGGCTCTGTGGCAGCTGCCCCTGGAGGCACTCCTTCCAGCCTTACGTGGGCACCTCCTGGGGTCCCCTGGTGAAGCCGAGGCGTGACGTCCAGGGACCCTCTGGGCACACACGTGCAGCCGGGAAGTGGGAGGAGTGGATGCCTCCCGGGGCAGACCCCCCAGCCAGCGGGGGCCGCAGCCCCGGGCCACCTCCTGCACACTTCCTCCCTGCAGGCGGAGGTCCAGACTCTCGGCCGCCGGACGAGGCGACCTTGTGGGAGGCGGTCTCGTGAGGTCCAGCAGTCAGTCTTCCTTCATACCGGGCACTGGCCAGCTCGGCAAAGGCCCCCACAGGCCATGGCGGCCCTTTCCTCTCTGCCTCATCCCTCCGTTTCCCCACGCCTTCTTCCTCGATCACCAAGTGTTAGCACATAAATGTTCATAATTTCAGCTCGGCTTTCCGCGCGGCCCAGGCTGAGACCGTGCGTGACGCTATTCCACTATTTAGGATGATTTCCTTTGTCTAGAAACGTCCCCGCGGTGAGAGTCCTGAGTCGGAACATAGACGTATTCTCACAGCTTTGAGAACTTTATCACAGACTGCGAATCAGCCCACCCCCGGCCCTCGGCTGACACCACGGAGGAGTGTCTCCATGTCTCTGAGTCAGACTGTCCTTCCTCATCACGGAGCCAGGAGTGGAGCCAAGGCCCTGCTGGCAGTGAGTACAGAGAAGGCTGCAGACAGGAACGCGTGTGGCCACGACATTTCTACAACCAGAGCCGCTGCGGTGTTAACGGATGGGGACGCGTGGGCTTCGCCGAAAGGGACGTTCGCCACTTGGGTGCACGTTTCCAAGGGAAAGAAAACCCAGGCACGCGGCCTTTACGGGGTGCGGCCCCTGTAATTGCTCTAATTGCCTGTGAGCTAATTAGGGACCAGTACGTGGCCAGGAGTGAGATTCTCATCCCTCAAAGGGTGCACTTCCAGCGAGGGGCTCACGATCTGTGCGTCACAAGGTGAGCGTTCCCTGCTGACTTCCTCTCCTCGAGTGCGCGCTGGGCTCACCCCGGGGCCGCCGCACTCAGGAGTCATCGGGCAGAGCCCAGAGAAGCCAGGAAGAGGGCGCAGGCTGCCGGAGCCCATGGACGGGTCTGCAGTCGAGCGCACCCCGGAAACGAGTCTTTGGGGGGGAGATGGAATTCGGACGGCTCTTCGCAAGAGCTGCTTTTGAGTCTGCTCGTCACAGTCACAGGCTTTCCGGAAGAACCCAGACACCAGCCACCTCCCTGAGTCAGAAGGCCGTTGTCCGGGCCCTGAGAAGAGCCCAGGGGAGCCTTCCGGTTGCCCGGGTGGGCCCGCCATGTGAATGGAACACTAGACATGACGGCACAGGTGGGGGTCCCCGTGGCCACGAGCCGCTTGGTTCCTCTCTGCTTCTCCGCGGACTTTCACCCTGCGTGTCTGAGGTTTCTCCGGTGTCCCCAGCGGACGGAACCTTCCGTCCTCAACCTTCTCGCTTCATGCCAGGGTCGTGCTGTGTTCTCACCTTCCCCGAGAAGTGAGTGAGAGGAGACGGAAAGGTGGCCTCCTTCGCTGGTCAGCTCTGACCGCAGACGGGGGGGCGGGTGCTGCAGGACCGGAGGTGCCTGGGGCGGGTTGTGGCCCCGGATGGACGTCGGTGCCCATGGCCCGAGCCGCTGGCCGTGCCAGTCTGCGGCGTCTTGACGTGTGAATTACAGAGGTTACTAGGCTGCACGGTCTGCGGGGTGGGATGGGGCGGGGGTCGAGTTCCTCGTTCTCCTCACTGACTGTGTGCTCTGGTCCTTTCCCTCCTCCTGCGGCCGGAAGGTTAAGATCCAGAAGGAACAGGAGCTCTCTGTCCCTGCCATGTTGGTGGCTCTTCGCGGGCGTCCCTGCTCAACAACACGTTTACTTTACCCTGAACTTGGCCTCACGACAGCACATATACCTGATAACCACGCCAGCTGAGGTTGGATTCCTGTCCCCCCAGGATCAAATGTCCCCAAGTCCCTTCTGCTAACTGCCTGGAAGCCAGTTGTTTCCGAGTAGGTTGACATCAGAATTGAAATCGGTTTGCTCTGATCATTTGCTGAGCAAACCCCCTCCCTGTCCGCCTCCAGCCGCGAAATCCAGCCACGAGCCCCCTGCATTCGCCTTCCCTGGCTGGGTAACAAATCAGCACGAACTTAGCAGCTTGAAGCAACGCTTCGTCTCCGTTCGTCATCTGACGGGCTCATAGTTTGAAGCCCAGGCAAGGTCAGCCGCTCGTCTGGCGGAAATCTCGGTGCCTGCGGCCTGCGCTCTGACCTGGAGGTTCTGGACGTAAGTCCACTCCCAGGCTCTTGGGGTTGCTGGCAGAATTCAGTCCTGAGTGGTTGTATGACTGAGGTCCCGCTTGCCTGCTGACTGTTCGCTGGAGTTCTCAGCTTCTAGAAGCTTCCCCTGTCCCCCGACTTGTGGCCCCTTTGTCTATAAAGGCTGCAGCGATGCCACAAATCCTTCTCGTGCTCCAGACCTCTTGGACTTTCCCCTCTACCTCCAGAAGAGTTAATACCAACTCTTCTCAGACTCTTCCAAAAATAGAAGAGGAGAGAAAACTCTTCCAAAGTAATTTCCCAGGCCAACCTTGTCTTTATACCCAAACCAGACAAGGATGCCACAAGGAAAGAAAACACCATACATATACCCTACACAAAAATAAAGTAAAAATGGATCAAAGACTTGAATGTGAGACCCGAAGCCGTAAAACTCTCAGGAGAGAACATCAGTGGCAGAGCTCCTTGACATTGGTCTTGGTGATGATTTATTTGACTTGATTTGACACCAAAAGCAAAGACAACAAAAGTAAAGATAACTCAGTGGGGCCACCTCAAACCAAGCAGCTTCTGCATCAACAAAACGAAAAGACAGTTTATGGAATGAGAGAAGATATTTGCAAATCACGTATCTGATAAGGGGTTAGTCTCCAAAATACATAAAGAGCTCGTACAACTCGATAGCAAAATGAAACCCCGAACAATCCAACTAAAAAATGGACGGAGGCCTGGAACAGACACTTCTCCAAAGCAGACATCCAGAGGCCAACCGACACGTGAGAAGACGCCCAACACCACTCATCATCAGAGAAATACACGTCAGAACTACAAAGAGTTACCACCTCCCATTTGTCAGAACGGCTAGAATCAAAAACACAAGAAACAAGTGTTGGCCAGAATGTGGAGAGAAGGGAACCCTCTTGCGCTGTTGCTGGGCATGCGCACTGGTGCAGCCGCTCTGGAAGACAGTGTGGAGGCTCCTCAGAAATAGAACTAGAGGGGCGCCTGGGTGGCGCAGTCGGTTGGGCGTCCGACTTCAGCCAGGTCACGATCTCACGGTCCGTGAGTTCGAGCCCCGCGTCAGGCTCTGGGCTGATGGCTCAGAGCCTGGAGCTTGTTTCCGATTCTGTGTCTCCCTCTCTCTCTGCCCCTCCCCCGTTCATGCTCTGTCTCTCTCTGTCCCAAAAATAAATAAACGTTGAAAAAAAAAAAAAAAAAAGAAATAGAACTAGAAATAGTTCTAGTATTCAGAAATATTCAGAAATAGAAATAGGGTGAAATAGAACTACCCTACGACCCAGCAATTGCCCTGTTGTGTACTTATCTGAAGAAGGCAAAAATAGTAACTCAAAAAGATATCTGCCCCCCCCAATGTTCACAGAAACATCATTTACAATACACAAGACATGGAAAGAACCTGAACACTGACTGACAGCTGAATGGATGAAGACGATGTGAGATGCCATATGATCTCACTCATGGGTGGAATCTAAAAACAACGCCACACAAAAACAAAAAAACTGAACTCAAATATGAGTGGAATAGATGTGGAATTTAGGAACCACATGCGAAGTAACCGCTTGAGCTAAAGCCGACCCTAAATGTGGAATTTAAAACAAGCAAACAAACAAACAAACCATAGATACAAGCTCACAGATACAGAGGACAGACAGGTGGTGGCCAGAGGCAGGGGGCGGGCATGGGCGAAATGGGTGAAGGTGGTCAGAAGGTACAAGCTTGTCGTTATAAGATCATTAAGTTCCGGGACGTAGCATACAGCATGGTGACCGTAGTTAACAATACTATATTGCATATTTGAAAGTTGCTGAGAAAGTGGATCTTAAAAACGTTCTCGTCGCAGGGAACAAGTTCTGTAGCTACGTATGGTGATGGGTGTTGACCAAACACCGTGGTGATCGTTTCGCCGTATATACAAATACCGGATGGTTAGGTTGTACGCCTGAAACTAACATGGTGTCATGTGTCAGTTACACGTCAGCAGAAAAGTGTACATTCTACTGGGGACCAGTGTCCGTGCCACGTCATAGGGACTGTTTGCAGTAAAGGTGGGCACAGCGTGTATGGGTGGCAGTGATCAAGGATGACCGATTCTGCTTGGGGCAGTGGTGGGGAGGTGACTCCGGGGGAGAAGTTTGCCGAGAATTTGGATTTCTGGCTGGATACCAGCTGATGGACTTCTGCCTGTCCGAATACTACTTGGCAAGTTCCTTTTCCTCCGAGAATCTCGCTTCCTCGTCAGTGTTGTGAGAAGCCTGTCTCACGTCTCTTGCCGTTCGAACTTGAGGTGCTGGGAGCGTGCGTGTGAGTGGGCAGGATGGTCATGCGGACGACTGGGGATAACGGGGTAGGATCGTCTCTAGGGTCGTGTCTTGCCTGCCTGCTTTCACTGTCACCTGGGTTCCTCTGCCCTGCCCAGAGGGAGGCCAGAGATGAGATCTAGACACCAAACAGGGCCCAACACAGACGGAATTCGAGCTGGCGTGGGCAACAAGGCCACGTGACGAGGGCTTCCGTGCTCCTAATCCAGGGGCACACGTATTCTTCCCGAAACCCTGCGGGCTCCGCTCTCCTCCCTCCAGCTCGGAGCTGCAGATGTCACATGTGCAGCAACATCCAGAAGGGGAAACCCCTGTGCCTTCTTTCTCAGAGCCATGGGCCCCCGGGGTTGGTCAACCGGAGGGTGGGGGAGGACCCTGTGTACAGGGCATCACCCCGGGGTCCCCACGCATTCGTCGGTAAGAGCACGGAGCACCAGGACTGACTGGGACTGGTCTACACACGGGGGAGTGGTGAAGACTCCCGGCCCCTCCTCTCGGGACACAGGACACTGGGCCTGGGGAGCAGCGGTCAAGCCCGCTTTGCTGGGGCACCGGTGACAGTCACTGTTTCGTGGCTCTCTGGGTACCAGAGTGGGGCGTGTGGGAGGGCCCTGCAGAGGCACAGGTCAGCCCAGGGCAGTGATGATGGTGACACTAGGGACATCAAGTCCGTCGGTCAGCGTCTGAAAGCCGCCCAGCAGTGAGTACGTGCAGCTCAGAGGCCACGTGAGCAAATCCTGTATAAATGGGCTGTGCCCTTGGAATAAAACATAGGTATGTGATGCTCACTTAAAAATGTCATGTCTCTTTAAATCAAACCTTCCTTTTTTTCCAGGCAAAATAAACAAATCGAGTGCAAGGCTCCGTTCCGCAGGCTGGGGCTCGGCGCCCCTGGCTCAGCCTCGTTCCGGAGGTGCAGGAATTCATAATTGGCATCCCCTTGTCACCAAGGCACCTTAATGGCATTTTAGAAATTATTTGTGGTGCGAGCAACGTTGATGGAAACCAGACTGGAAAAAAGTTAAGCCGTGCTCCAACCATATAACGAATCAGCTGTTCTTGGTTGTTGATGTTTTGTCCGAGCTGTTGTCTGTGTGCACACAGAATCCAATCGCAGGACTGCCCTTATGGTATTGGCACACTGTGAGTGTATTCTCTGTCTATTGTGCTTTTTTTTAAATGTTTATTTTTGAGACAGAGAGAGATAGAGCATGAGCGGAGGAGGGGAGAGAGAGAGAGGGACGCACAGAATCTGAAGCAGGCTCCAGGCTCTGAACTGTCAGCACAGAGCCCGATGCGGGGGTCAAACTCACAGACTGTGAGATCATGACCTGAGCTGAAGTCGGACGCTCAACTGACTGAGCCACCCAGGCGCCCCTCTATTGTGCTTTTTAAGGGCTGTCGGGTTTCTTTCTTTTTAAGTGTATTTATTTCGAGAGGGAGACGGCGAGCAGGGGAGGGGCAGAAAGAGGAGAGAGAATCCCAAGCAGACTCCACACTGTCAGCACAGAGCCCAGCCCGGTGCTCGAACCCACGAACCCCGAGATCATGATCTGAGCCGAAATCAAGAGTGGGACGCTTACCCAGCTGAGCCACCCAGGCGCCTCCAGTGGCTTTGGGCTTTCTGTCCTCGATCTCCCCTCCCCTACCCAGATCTGGAATCGATTTGAGCTCAAGTTTCCCCTGCTCCTGCTTTGCTTTTGGGTAAGGGGTTGCCGCCGTTAGGCGAAGGAAGGCAGGCTGTCGGGACGCAGCAGGAATTGTGCGTCTCCAGGGAAGGCCACCTTCTTCTGCAGAATTTGTTCCCCTTAATGATCTCGCTGCTTTCATTGTCCAAACATTTTCCTGACTCTCTTATCTGAGAGCCCGGGAATTGTGAGGTCTGGAGACCGAGGCAGAGTGAAGCCTCATTAGAGCTTTGTCTTAAAATAGGGCAGCACAGACCCAGGGTGCGGAGGTAAGCCCCAGGCAGCGCGGGGTCACCGTGGCCCCGCGGCCCGGCCTTGCCCTCCCTCCCGGGAGGACGCGGGTGCTGTGTCCTCACGCTCCTTTACCCTGAGCTCAGACGGAGACTCGGGGCCACAGTCCTCGGGCCGTGAGCGGCCAGCAGCAGCTGCAGTCCACGTGCTGTGTCCGGGTCGGGGGCAGAAGTGCAGGGAGCCTGCAGGGGAGCGTGTTGTGACTTCCCTCCGCGGCCCAGCCGACGGAGGCTCCCAGAGGCCGAGCCCTGGGGAGACCTGGGGGAAGATGTGAATTCCAGCAGGTGTGAGCCGATTCACCTGTGGGATGTCCCGGGAGGGACCGAGGGCAGCACAGCCCTGGGGAACTGACACCAGCAGCTCGTCACCTTGAACGCGGTGGGACCCGCGGCCTCCTCCGGATGAACGAGACCTTCCTAAGGGCTCCTGTTCCTGTCTCTCCCACAGCCCCCACAGCAGGGCTCCCCTGTCTCAGGGCTGCGGCCCTCCTCACAGCACATCACTGCTGCCCGGAACCACCGTGGCCCCGAGCAGGTCGAGGCACACTCCGGTCCTACGGGTGGGGCCGAGGTGTATGTGTGAGCTGTCTGCGGCCGCCCAGCCATGAGGATGTCTGGGCTGTCCTTGCCGTCATTGTCACAGTGAAGGACAGATGAAGCTTGCTTGCAAGAATGATCGTGTTTTATTTTATTTTTTTCGATGGAACGAGAGAAGATATTTGCAAGCGACATATCGGATAAAGGGTTAGTATCCAACATCGATAAAGAACTTATCAAACTCAACATCTAAAAAAACCAAATAATCCAGTGAAGAAATGGGCGAAAGACATGAATAGACACTTCTCCAAGGAAGACATCCAGATGGCCAACCGACCCATGAAAAACTGCTCAACTTCACTCATCATCAGGGAAATACAAGTCAAAACCACAAGGAGATACCGCCTCACGACCCTGTCAGAATGGCGAACATTAACAACTCAGTCAACCATAGATGTTGGCAAGGATGCAGAGAAAGAGGATCTCTTTTGCACTGTTGGTGGGAATGCAAGCTGGTGCAGCCACTCTGGAAAACAGTATGGAGGTTCCTCAAAAAACTAAAAATAGAACTTCCCTACAACCCGGTGATCGCATTACTAGTCATTTATCCAAGGGATACAGGTGTGCTGTTTCGAAGGGACACACGCACCCCTGTGTTTATAGCAGCACTATCGACAATAGCCAAAGTATGGAAAGAGCCCAGATGTCCATCGATGGATGAATGGATAAAGAAGATATGGTATATATATATATACAATGGAGTATTACTCGGCAATCAAAAAGAATGAAATCTTTCCATTTGCAACTATGTGGATGGAACTGGAGGGTATTATGCTAAGCAAAATTAGTCAGAGAAAGACAAAAATCATACGACTTCACTCATATGAGGACTTTGAGAGACAAAAAAGATGAACATAAGGGAAGGGAAACAAAAATAAAAACAGGGAGGGGGACAAAACAGAAGAGACTCATAAATACGGAGAACAAACTGAGGGTTGCTGAAGGGGTGCTGGGAAGGGGGATGGGCTAGTCAGGTGATGGGCACTGAGGAGGGCACCTGTTGGGATGAGCACTGGGTGTTTTATGGATGTGATGAGTCACCGATTCTGCTCTCGAAGCCAGGACGACACTGTATGCTAACTACCTTGAGAATAAAAAACATTTACAGTTAGTTTATTTATTTATTTATTGGTAGAATCCCAAGGAGACCCTGTTGTCAGCACAGAGCCCGATGCAGGGCTCGAACTCACGAACTCACAAGACCATGGCCTGAGCCCAAATCAGGAGTCGGTCACTTAACGCGACGAAGCCACCCAGGCGCCCCGAGAATGACCGTGTTTTAAAGTTTACAGACGAAACTCGGGCACGGAAACGTCCTATACGCAGCTGCCCCAAGGGCCGATTGCGGGAGGAGCTGGGGGTCTGCTGATGGGCTGCGGGTGGGATGCACCTTCTCGTCCCATCACCATGTACGGTGACTGCTGCCTGCTCTGGAGGGGACGTTGAGGCTCCTGCCTCCGAGGGCTCTGGGACGAGGAGGTGGCTCTGACTCCTCCTGAGCTAGGCCCTGGCCTGGCCCCGCGTTCTGGCCTCCCTTGTTGAGTGATCCCTCGTGTCACAGGGCTGGCCTCTGGGAGAGCCCGCCCAGGCAGCCGCAGCGGGGGCCTCGGTGCCCCGTCATCTTCTCGCCTGCCGTCTCTACGGCAGGCCTCCTCCTCCCCTTCCCCCTCGTTCCTTCTGGAGTCAGGACCCTCCCAGCTGTCGACGACAGGACCCCACTCAGTTCTGTGAAAAGAATCAGGTACGTTCACATCTCACTTAACGGGAACGTGCCCTCACTGTCGAGCCTCGTCTCCTGACCGCTTCATCCTGCGAGCCTGAAGCTCGGTCCCCATTAAACGGCCAGCCCCTGTCCCCCCGCCACCTCCTTTCTGGCCTCGGCCCCCCATCTTCCCACCTGGGAACCCCGCAGGGGCGAGAGAACGGCTCTCCCGAGGCCGTATGTTAATCCCCTGTACCTGGGGTGAGGGGCCCGCCTGCGAGAGCAGCACAGCAGACCGGCAGACAAAGCTCTGTTCCTGATGACGCCCTTGACCTGCTCACCAGAACTGGGTCTCACGACCTCCAGACGTGCCCTTCACTGTCCCGGCCTCTGTGTCACTGCTTCCAGGGAGCACATGATACCTGCCGTAGGGCGTAAACGCAATAAAACCTCACCCTAGGAAAGAAGACGGGAAACAACAGGCGGTGATCGCTAGTCCTGCCACACAGGAAGACGCAATTTCCTCCTCGGACAGTGGAGTCGTTCATCAATCAATCATATTGGCCACCCTTCATTTTGTTCTCTGTGAAGAGCTCTCCTGTCCACTGAAGAACAGATTCAGCTGCTGTGCTTTTTTTTTTTTTTTTTGGCCTGGAATGCAGATGTGATGGCTGGGGTTGCGGCTGTTATTTTGGGTTCATGAGGAACGGCCAAGACATCTGAGACTTTTAGCCCTCGGATCTTAAAGCTACTGGATCAGTGTCACCAAACCATCTACCTCCAGCCTTCTTGTTATATAAGGAAAAACATTAAATAAATACTAAGTTTCCTCTGAATCTGTGCTTCACCTTTTTTTATTTCTGCGTCTGAGCCACAAGCCTTGATGTTTTGCGTTCTAGTTTCCCTCAGATGTGGCCTTGTGTCAACATGAAGCTCAGAACATGAAGCTCTTCGACATGAAGAACAGACCCGGGAACTCCATCCCCTGAATGGGACCCCCCCCCCCCCATCAGTATCTGTCTCCGGCTCCGTCCAGGGCCCAGTCTTACCCTCCGCCGTGTTTCCTCTTCACTCCCGGGAAGCTTGTGATACCTTTATCTTGGGGTGGAGAATTTGGATTTGTCAGAAGAACCTTTCTAGACACAGCCGGGCCCATAAAATGCCCAACAGTGGTTTCAGAACCAAGTATGAAAAGTCGCACTTAAGTTCCACTTAAACAGAAACGCATTTTTCATTCATAGCCAAATTAAAAGGCTTCGGGATCTGTGAGTAATCTTGGGCTGCTCTTCCCCCCCCCCCCCCCCTTAACTGTCAGTCTCCTAATTTAACCATCTGGAATTCTTTTTAAAGTGCCATCCTATTCAGCATTTGGAAACGAGGGGCCCGGCTCTAAATGGAAAAAAATCTACATTTCATTGCAGAGGGAGAACTCGACGCCAATGTCCTATTCGACAGAGACCGCAGCAACCTGTATGCCTCGCGGACGGCAGAGGGGAGCTTCGGAAAATTCATTCCACGTGTGACGGGAGACCCCCAACTGGGGGAATGGACGCGAGAACTGGAAGATGCACTCCCCGAAGACCCGGGCGCCTGCTGCTGTCTCCCTCTGACGTCCGTGGCACGAGGCTTTGTCACGTGCGGCCACGGCCTGGCTGACACGGAGCGCCAGTGCCCAGACGCTGCGAAGGCACTTGTCGTCTCCCTGCGGCTCCAGTGCGACCGTCTGTCCTGTCTTTTCATTTCCTGCATCAGCACCCCCCGCCCCGACCCACCGCCCCCGGAGGGTCTGGGCTGCCTCTCCCCGCGTCCTCACAAGCACCAGGGGAGGCGATGGTTAGTGCAGCTGACGGGTGACCAGCTCCGGTGGGGCGCAGACCTGACCTTCCTGCCCCCCTGGTCGTGGGGCAGGACCCGACAGCTAGTTCTGGCCCGTGAGCGGGAGTGAGTACGTCGTTCCTGGGTTGGGGCATCGAATAGCCTGTGTGTGACTTTCTAGAATCCCCCGCTGAAGTAATCATGGAAGCAGAAGTGAATTTGGAGCCCCCCCATAGGCTCAGACCCCCGAGTGGCTGGAGGGACCAGAATGGCCCTGCCCACCTGCAAAGTCATGGAGCAGGAGGGACACATAAGTCTGTTTTGAGCCTGAGGTTGGTAAGCCACGGCCTGCAGTCCAAATCTGGCTCGCTACCTGTTCTTTAAATGAGGTTTGCCTGGGACACAGCTTGCCCGCTCGTTCATGGGTTATCTGTGGCCGCTGTTTTGCTGCAATGACAGAGTTGAATAGTTGTCACAGAGACCCTGTGGGTCACAAAGCCTCACATATTTCCCATCTGGCCATTTACATACAGAGTTTATCAGCCGTGTTTTCAGCCACTGCCTTTTTGTGACTGGTTCTTACCACAGCCTAACCAGCCTCTCCCGGTGGCTTACAGAGCACAGTCTTTAAAGCTTGTTAATCTCGTGGGCTAAAAAAAAATAGCGTTACGTTATGTTTAGTTTACATTTCTTTGATTATTCCTGGAGTCCCACCATTTTCCATTTGTTCAGTGGCCGTATTTCTCTTTTGACTGTTGATACTCGTTGCCATTTTTTTCATGAAGGGCTGAGTGATTTTCCTCTTGATCTGGTTGAGTTCTCAAAGGAGGGAGGGTATTAGTCGTTTGTAGCTTACATTTGATTTATTCTACCGAGTCTCAGTTTAGGAAAGAAATAGTCCCTTCCCTCCAGAAGTTGGATGAATACTCAGTTATATTTGCTTTAGTCTTTGTATTGGGTTTAAAAGCATATTTTAATCCAGCAGCAGTCTTAGCACAAGGGAGAGGGTAAGGGATGGGGTGGGATGCTTGTCTCAAACTATTTGTCACTCAGCTTCCCCTCACCCATCGTGTTTTTGATGCTTACCTCTTGTAGTTTGATAAGTTCTTCTGTATTGAAATGGCCCATGTTAAGGCTAGTTTTTCTGTCGCACGGATTATCCTGATTATTGTCGCAAAATGCTTTCCTCATAGTTTCACGGTTTACACGTGAAAACGCAAGCGTGAAGGTCTCACGTGTGCACACAGTCGACCGTACAGAGAGGGCTGTCGCCACAGTGAGGCAGTACCCGTCGTAGAAACAGCCCGGGAGGCAAGAAAAACTCTTAAGACGTTAAGAGCTACAATGTTTGTCCGAAGCGGTTTTACGGTTTTCTCCATCTTTCCAGTTCTGGCCATTTTCACAATCTTCTCATATGCACAATAATGGAAAACTAATTTATTTTGTGGGAAAAACCGCATCCCAGGATGGAACCTCGCTCTCCGAATGCCTTTGCCTGCCTGCGCTGTTGACTGCCGTCGTGAGAGTTCTGCCGCGCGTCTGGAACGCTCCTGCCTTTTAATTTCTCCGCGGCCGTTTCCTATCTTGCCAGGAGCTGCCGCGGTCACCCCCTTAGCTACTCACACAAAGACCCTTATATCCTTCTGCTAGTTTTTCAGGACTCGGTCTCTATTGAGATTTAGATCAGTTCTGGTGAAAGCCTGACTCCTGCGGGGAAGCCACGGGAGGCCGGCCGCGGGAGATAGGAACCGGGGGCTTCCAGAATTCTGGGCCCACATCCCCGCCCGCCTGCCTGCCCGCCCCACCTACCATGTTCTTTTCTCCTCCGCCTTTGTGTGCCCCCCACCGGCCTCCCCACCACGCTGGCTGCCACACCAGAGACTGGAATCCCGCTGCCCGCTGACCGCCCTCACGGTTAGCACCGCCGGGCTCGTGCGCCCCCCGGAGGCCCCCGTCCGCCCCTGGTGCACGCCTCTGCCGTCACTCGTTTGCGTTTAGCGGATCTCCTCCTCTCTGGTCTAATACACTCTTCTAGCGTCCCAGGGCCGTCCTTCTAGAACGCAGAGCTCAGATCAGGGTGTTTGCCCAAAACGCCTGTTGACTTTGCTGCCCCGACACCCGTCCTGCTCTCACTGCACAGTGTCTGTCTCATACTCTTGGTACCTGAGCCTCAGCATTTCCTAGAGCAGGAGCTCATCACGCACAGAGCTGCTCTTTGTTGCATCACGAGGGCCCTCCTTCATCCCCAGCATCTGTGTCTGCACACCCGCCCCTCGTGACCAGCCGTGTGTGCTCTGTAGTTTGCTTTGCCTCTTCTCTTTCTTTGTTCATTTGTTTCTTAAAGTCCACATCTGAGCGAAGTCCTGTGATATTTGTCTTTCTCTGACTAATTTCACTTGGCATAATCCCCTCCAGTTCCATGCGCGTAGTTGCAAATGGCAAGATTTCATTGTTTTTGATTGCTGAGTAATATTCTATTGTATATATACCGCATCTTTATCCATTCATCCATCGGTGGACATCCGGGCTCTTTCCATACTTTGGCTATTGTCGACAGTCGGGGTGCATGTGTCCCTTCGAAACAGCACCCCTGTATCCCGTGGATAAATGCCTAGTAGTGCAGTTGCTGGGTCGTAGGGTAGTTCTATTTTTAGTTTTTCGAGGAACCTCCATACTGTCTTCCAGAGCGGCTGCACCAGCTTGCATTCCCACATACAGTGCACGAGGGTCCCCCTTTCTCCGCGTCCTCGCCAACAAGAGCTATTCTCCATGGAGCATTTTTATATGTCAGGCGCTGTGCTAAGAGCTTTATATACATTAACGTATGGATTTCTCATAACTCTGTGGGGATGATATTATCAGTATCTTCATTTTATAGACGAGGACACGAGGTGTAGGAGGCCCAGGTAAACCGCCCGAGCTCTCACGACCCCTGCCAGGTGCGGTGGGGAACCCTGGCCCGACCCTGGCCCGGTGTCTGTGATGCCAGAGCCCACGCTCCTGGCCACTGGGCCGCATTTCCACGCTTTCTTCTCTGACTTGCTCTTTCCGGGTGTCCGCGCCCTGTGCTGACCCAGGCAGACATCCACACCCCGGGTCGTGCTCGTTCGGACCCCTAAACCACGACACCGACACTGGCCGTGAGGGGCAAGGCGTTTATCCAGAGCAGGAACTGGCTCCGGGGGCCCTTGGCGGCCCCTCCCGGCTCCGGGCTGGGTGATTTGTGCAAATGCGTCCTGGACTACGGCCACGGACCAGTCAGGGCACCGCGGGAAAACGGAAGCGCGTTTGGGACGTCGTGTGTCAGCTCGGCTCTTCGTCCGGGTTCCTACTTCAAGACGGGAGAGGGGGACAGCTATGCAGTCAGCCCGGGGTCGGAAGGTTCCATGTCCCGGGCCGCATCCGCGTCTTACGGGGTGGCGTGGTGGGGCGGGCTCTTCCTAGATGTGCCGCTTTTCAAAGCTCCGGCTTCAGTGACGTCGCTCTGACGTCAACTGACGTGGACTGACAGTCCATGCAGCACTCAGCAGAACACCACCGGGTGGGATCCACTGGTTCAGGGCCCAGACTCCACCGTCACGAGGCCTGGGTGTGCGTCCCCACAGCAGCACGCGCCAGCTGGATGGCTCTCTGAGCCTCAGTGTCCCCGATGGCCAAGACAGGGATCCAAACAGCAGCGTCATAGGGCAGGCGTGAGGCTTATGTGAAACGATGCGTGTCCAGGGCTTGGCAGAGCGTCTGCCCCTCGTCAAGCCTCAACAAGGGGTGTCGATTATTAAAAAAAAATTTTTTTTACTGTCTATTTTGAGACTTTTGAGAGAGAGAGAGAGTGCACACAAGCGGGGGAGGAGCAGAGAGAGAGAGGGAGACACAGAATCCCAAGCAGGCTCCAGGCTCTGAGCGGTCAGCACAGAGCCCGACACGGGGCTCGAACCCACGAACCGCGAGATCACGACCCGAGCCGAAGTGGGAGGCTCAACCGGCTGAGCGCTGCAGGTGCCCCATGGGTGTTGATTATTATCCCTAATAAACAGGATAAGGAAGTGCGCAAAAATGACGAGGTGAGCACGGCCACTAAAATGCCTTTGCGCCCTCGACCACAATACAAGGCGCCAGTGAGACAGGAGCGAAAACAGGGGCGCGCGTTCCCGGCAGGACGGACGCGCGTCGGGGGGGGGGGGTCCTGCGCGAGCCAGGAGGTAGCGGACGGGCAGGAGGAGGCTGTTCTGGGCAAACAGAAGGAATGGCTCGCAGTCGACTCTCCTCGTGGATTCCAGAGGCGGAGCCACGGGGCCCTGTGGGATGGGGTCTGAAGTCCGCAGACCAGGGCACCAATCCACGTCGGGCGCTTCTGTGACCTTGACCCGACCTTTGCGGGCCTTTGCCGTCTCCTCTCCGGACTGAAGAGAACCGACTTCTGCCGCAAGAATGACAGCCAGCGCTGCGTGTGGGGATGACCTCGGGGGAACCGCCGAGCGGCTGTGTCATCAGGGGGCCCGGCCGGGGCCGCCGAGGGCACGTGGAGCCTCGACATGTGGCACGCTGGGCGGGGCCCCTTCCCAGCAGGGGCGTCTCAGCGCTCTTTCGGGAGCCGCGTCTCCTGCTGCAGAGGGCCTGGAAACGGGGACCTCAGGTGTTCTGTGTCCTCGTGAGCGGGCCCCTCGCTTTATCCTCCTCCCTTAACAACGACAGTTCCAACCGTTCTGGGTCCCTTATTTACTAGAGAACGCTTCTTCTTTACTTTACTTTACTTTACTTTACTTTTATTTTATTTTATTTTACTTTACTTTTTCCTTTACTTTACTTTATTTTTTTTGTTTTTTATTTTATTTTATTTATTTTACTTTTTACTTTATTTTTTTATCTTTTATTTTATTTTATTTTACATTACTTTTTACTTTATTTTTTTATTTTTTTATTTTGTTTAATTTAATTTAATTTAATTTTACTTTACTTTTTACTTTATTTTTTTAATTATTTATTTTATTTTATTTTATTTTATTTATTTTATTTTATTTTATTTTATTTTACTTTTTCCTTTACTTTATTTTTTTATTTTTTATTTTATTTTGTTTTATTTTATTTTATTTTATTTTACTTTACTTTTTACTTTATTTTTTTAATTATTTATTTTATTTTTTATTTTATTTTATTTTTTATGTTACGTTACGTTATGTTAGGTTACATTACGTTACATTAGAGGGAGAGGGAGAATCCCAAGCAGGCTTCAGGCTCAGAGCGGAGCCCAACGCAGGGCTTGATCCCACGACCCTGAGATCACGACTCGAGCTGAAATCAAGAGTCAGATGCTCAACCGACTGAGTCCCCCAGGGGCCCCACAAACAAACATTTTAGTAGGAGTTTCTAATTTCACTTTCTTTTTACCACCATATGAAATTACTTTATGTAACTATTCATTTTCTCTTGTGTTTGTTTTTTTTTCAACTAGAACGTAAGCCCTGTGAGGTTTTTGACTTGATCTGTTTTATTCACCATGGAATTGCCAGCGTTAAGAAACGTACCTGGCAATATCAGTATTCATTGCATGAATGAATGAATGGATTTTTCTTTACAAAAGCGTTGTTTTTTCACGTGAGACACTTCCAGTCACTTCCAGCGTTGTCAGAATATCGTGGCTAGGTGTATCTCCTGACCTCCATAAACTTGGGAAACAGGGAGATAAGAGTGAAATTCATAATAAACAAGGTTAGTTCACAACAGACCGAAAGGTGCAAAGTCGTCTCAAAGAGGCAAAGTGCGTTAAGGTTCGTGAGGTGTGACGTAACACGGCCGAATGTACTAACGCAGGTAAAGGCTGTGACCAAAAAGAGGTTGGACAGTGATGGACGTACAAATGGAAAGGTAGTTGGAGGGCTGAACTTGGGCCGTTTCCTCTGAGGACGCAGGGGAGGCATCCTGGTCGCTGGATTCGAGTGTTGAGTTCCTGTTGAAGGGCTCCCCCACCACGACAAGTGGCCACTGGTTTATCATGACCTCTTCTTGAGTTCCCTCTCACCCCGCCATTTTCTTGATGGCCCCTTACCTTCCCAGCCAGGTCTGCTTTTTTGGGGGAAAGTGTGCGGGTCATAATTACCAGAGGCCCCTGGACCCTACAACTGTTGTACTTCTCTTTGTGACACAACTAACATAACAAATTCTGGTGTTGTATATCCTTCTCCTCACCCTGCTAATGGGAGTCTAGTCCCGTTCCCCACGTGCTAGTTGGTGTTGAGCCTGCAGAACCATGGGTCAGGCCTACATTTTGGGTTGTTCACCATGAAGAATGTTTCTCAGCAAAAGCTCCAAAGAGGCCACCATCATCTCTTGGAGCTACCATGACTTTGCTATGGGTCACTCCCCTATGATCCAAACATCTTTGGGAAGAACTGAAGTGGTCTTTGTAACAAACATATGGCACCAGCAGTACCCACCTGGAAAATTCTTCCAGGGAGGCCAGTATTTCTCCAGCCACTTCTCCTCTCCTCTCTGAGAATGACCTTCAAGGCCACTTGGGATCGCTGTCACAGCATGTCGTTTCGTCCAGCCACTGAGCCTGTGCCTTGTGCCGGCTAGAGCACTAGTCACTAAGGGCCATAGTCTTTAGTAGCAAGAGCCCCGGGGAAACACAGGCCCTCACACCCATGATGAGAGCTCCCTGTCCGACTGACTACCAACTCACTGGACTTGGTTCCCAACGTTCCTGTATTTTATTGATTCCAGAGGTTACATCTGCATCCAAAGACCAAAATTTCTTCACCATTCAAGACCAAGACATTTTAATAAACCTACCTCAGTCTCCAAGGGCAATTTCTCTCTAATAAATTTATGTTTCCATAGCGGCAGCATCATTAAAACAGGTTTTACGGCTTGTCTTCATATAGTAACGACTTTGAAGGGACATAATAATTCAGATATACAACCCTAGGATCTTTGTTGGAGACAAAGCTTTCCTCAAAAGCCCTTTTTAGTGTATTCATTCTTAACTCAGCCGCTGGGCAGTCTCACTGTGAGTGTTAGCGTTTTCCATTCCTAAGCACATTCTAGTTTTGCTTACACGTGTGAAAAGAGGTTGTTTTATATTCTTAAATCTCCCTTTTAATATTCAAAGGCCATTTTAAAGTTTCTGAAGGATGAGTGTGGAAATAATACTTTCGCAAAGAATGTACCCAGCTGTCCTCAACCCTGGCTCTGCTTTAAAATCACCTGAGGTGCTTTGAAACTACCTGCCCAGGTCCCATGTCACAAGAAGTAAGTCACAGGCTCTGGGGGTGATGCCTAGGTGACTCACATGTGTGCAACCACGCGTGTGAGTCACAGAGCCCTAAACCTGGCTAGGGTGAGGTGCCAGAGGGGAGGTCAGAGAGCCCTGGAGACCCAGGTGGGGCCCCCACTTTCCTACAACAAGAAAATGTTGGATGCTCACCAACCAGGGGTCTCACTGTCTTGGGCACAGTGACCAAGACACGGAACTTTTCGGATGAAAACAGGAGGGTCTCAGGAGACCTAGGATGGCCACCCTACTTGTGGCTCAACACAAAGTGCTCTCCCTACTCTGTGTTGGAATGAGGCCGCCATGACTTTGTGGCCTTCATCTCTTGGCCAACGCCACCTGGATTTCTGAGCTCATCCAGGGGCCCTCCCTCTGATGGACACGCAGACCCGCTATGGTTTCTCTGCTCAGTCATTTAGTTGCTGGGAGAAGGGATTTCCTCAGAGTTTGTTTAGAGCATGGCTTGGAGCCTTGACCATTAGGAAGCATTGTTTGCTAATCTGTGCTTGAGCATGGGTGCCTTTCCTTGGGCCTGACTTTATTGAATCTCCAGGATATGGGGGAAGAGGAGGAAGGTACCAATGTTTATTGTGAGCTGTTTTATGTATGTGATCTCATGTGATCCTTCTAGCAACCTTATGAAGTCGGTTCTTTCAGATGAGAGAGAAAGCTGAATCCCAGACAGGTTAGGTCAACCGTCCAGAACAAACTCAGATCTATACGACTACAACTCTGTATTCTCCACACAGCGTTACCTCTTTAAAGGCTTGATCGACAAGGTGAACAGGGAAAATTGCAGATTTCTGGTGATTTTGTAAAGTAGCTCTGTAGGCTGCTCCTTGCTGGGAGAAAGCACTGAGCGCTGCTACGGCAAGTTCTCAGTTGTCTTGGTGGATGTGGGAAGGGATGCCACATAGCATGTGGGGTTAGCTTCAGTTCAGAGCATCACATCAGGAAAAGGCGATTCTGCTCGTGAGTGTGTCAGAGCAAACAGCTGGGATATAAGGAAACATGATGTCGAGCACTGCAGCTGGAAAAACAGGAGTCAAGGCCTCAAGAGGCCACTTTTCTGTTCAGTCCTGATGCCTCCAGTCCAGTCATTGGGGCAAAATGTCCCAGGTCTCCTGAGGACATGGACAGGATCGTGGGTGGGTCAAGCTGGAAATGGTCATCTGTGGAGCCATAGGGGGTGGAAGACTGTCCAAGTGCCCAGGAATGTTCTTCCAAAAGACAATTTTTGCTATAAATGGCATCTCATCTGTGATAATTTAAAAATAGAATTTATTTTGGTAAATGCTGATGGTGATTTTTTTTCAAATAAAAAATACCATATTAATTATGCATTCCTTTTAATCTTGACCAACCATCTGGTTAGAAGACCATGGTTGCAGATGCAGTATATCCTGATAAACTAGTGAGTACCCAGAAAGCAGGTCCCATTCACTCATTCAGAAATACGCTGAAGAGGAGGCAGACCTTCACCCCTGCCCGTGTCAGGCTTTCAGCCCGGACACCCTAACACAGAGACAGATTAACAGAAGAACAACAGCTGATTAACTCATGCAGTTTGCATCACGTGGGAGAAGCCCAAGCGAAGGGTAACTCAAAACGCTGTCGTAGAACTCTGGCTTACGTGGCATCTGCATCTGCAGAGAAGGGACAGGACGCAGGAAGGTGGTCCCAGGCATACGAGGGCTGTGGACTGTTGAGAATATTCTGCTTGCAGAGGCCTCTGGTGCAGCTGAGTGTCTTGAGTAAGAGGAGAATTTATGTCCTACCCTCAGACAGTAAAGGAGGCTAGAGGGAGCTTGCCATGTGTTTGCTGCTTCTTCATTGCCTGTGGCTCAGAATAACTTTTAAGTCAAAGAAGCATATTTTGGGGTGACATATGATGGTTTCCTTCAGTGTGTTGAGTGTCTACTCAGATCCAGCATTGTGCTAGGTGATGGAAAACAGTAGCAAATGCCTGGTCCCCGTGCTCACAGACCAGTGAGGGAGACAGACAGCTGACCAGTGCCTGTAACTGACTGTGGTCGACCCAATCCTCATAAAGATGGCCTAGGTCACCGTAGGTGCCCATAGCAGATGATTCAGGGAGGACTTCCTGGAGGAGGTGAGCTATATCCTGAAATCTGAAGCATGAGTTGGATAGAAGGTGGCTGAGGTTGGGGTGGGGCTGGATAGAGAATATTCCAGGCAGAGGGAACAGTGAAAAGCAGTATTTGGGGAAATAGAAAATGTTTAGTATAAGTGAAGTGTGCATGTGTGTGCATGTGTGTGCGTGCACGTGCATGGGGGAAATGGGGTACGGGTGGTAGTACTGGAGAGAGATTGCAGGATCGAGATCATGCAGGGTTGTGAGCCATGTAACAAACTCTGAAGTTTATTCTAAGCACACCCAGGAATTATTGATGGGGTTACACCCAGGGAATAATAAGATCAGATCTGAGATTTGGGAATGACTGCAGGGTCAGACTGGACAGGGGAAGGGGGGTGCCAGTTAGGAGGAAAAATCCAGAAATCCAGTTGTGACAGGATGCGGCCTGATCAGGGTGGTAGCTGTGGAGCTGGAGAGTAGACCGATTCGGGAGATGTTTAGCGGTAGAACGGACAGGATTTGGGAAGAGGGACAAGGTGGAGAGAGGGATGGTTTGAGCATCCAGCCGTCCTCACAGCTGATGGGCAGGGAGGGGTGTTGGTGGACTTTAACTTGGTTATGTTGTGCTAAGGTGGGTGCCCGAATGGGACTATTAGGAAGTTGGACATATGGGATAGATGTGTGGCTTTGAAAGTCACCAGCCTGTGACGAGGTGTAGAAGGTCTCAGGGAATGGCATGTGGGGGAAAGGGAAGAGGGCACAGCCCAGAACTGCGTAGATGCTGCATGTAGGGTATGGACAGAGGGCGAGGCGCTCTGGGGAAGACTAGGAAGGAGGGGTAGGGAGGTCGGAGCATCAGTAGGAAGTTCTAGCATCCTCCAACCCCCACTAAGAGAGTATTTTAAGGAGGAGGAAGTAGTCAGAAGGGTCTACAGATGCCAAGAAGCCAAGCTGGAAAAGGATGAGGTGTGTCCATGGGATTGGGCCTACGGGTGTCCCCCAGGAGGCAGGTCTGGAGGGGGAGGTGACAGCCAGGGTACAGCAGGCAGAAATGCCAGGGGGGACGGGGGGTGAGGATAGTAAGGCTGCACCCCGTTTAGGATGTTGGGTGGGTAGCAGCTGGAGGGGTCTGTGGAGCGGGGTGGTGGTCTCGGTGGTGAAGACCAGGCTCACTGAGGACTTGACCAACACAGAGAAAGAGAGGCTGGAGAGACGGGCGGTGGTGGCCGGGGAGGGCACAGTGCACACGTGGAGATCCACAGTCACGCTTCCTCCCACCTCTGGACATCTGTCCCTGGACACCAAGGTCCAGCTGAGCTCATCGTACAATATCTCCTAGAAGCCAACAGCAGTTCTCAAACAGTGGTCACTGTATTGTAGAAAGGCTTTTGGGTGTATGAGCAGGACTGCCTTAGGGGGACACTTGAGTCCCTCGACATAAAGTGGGACTCAGACCTTTCCCAGGGAACGCTGCACCTGACGAGGGCCAGGTGTACCAATCACGGCGCCTTCTTGCTGAGACAGGTGTCACCTCTTGTACAGGTGAGGGCACAGAGGCACAGATGTTAGGGGAGTTATTCAAAACCAACTTGGTTGTACCAAGAGGCAGAACCAAGACCTGAACTGAGTCCCACATCTTAAGTTCATCCATTATGAAATTATCCACTCGGTGCCTTTGACATGGGGAAATCCTCAGCTTCCCTTCTTGTTTTCCCCAGTCCGTAAATGGGACTTTTCCTGTCTGTTTAAGGAGCCATTTTAGGATTATACTTCTCAACAGTTGATTAAGCATGGGTGGATCTTAATGTCTGATGTAGAGTGTCTCTTTAAGTGTTCAAAGATTTTCTTGGGAAATATTTCCTCACCTCCCCCCCAAAAAGACTCTTCAAAAATGATATTGGGACAATTGGCTATCCTCATGAAAAATAATCAAATTAAACCTCTAACTTACACCATCCATCAAAATAAATTCCAGAGGGACTGGAGTGCTAAACGAATGAAGTCAAACCATAAAAGTTGTAGAAGAAAAGGAAGGATTATTTATAACTTAGGGGTGAAGACGCTTCCCACACAAGATGCAAATTCAGAAGCTGTAAAAGGAGAGATTGATAGACTTGATTACACGTATGAGGATGTGATTACAGCATTGTTTATAATGGTGAGAAATGAGGCGCAATCTAAAGATTCTGTAAAAGGAACTATTTAAATGCAATATTGAGCATGTGCGTCACGAAGAGGTCACGTCGCCTCGCGGTTAAAAACGTGGCCTTCTGACGCCAGACTGCCTGGGACTGGATCACCTCTCCATCACTTAACCGTGTGTCTTTGGGAAAACAAGCTCTTCAATTTCCTCGTCTCTAAATTCAGCAGAATGATTTGATTTATCTTACAGTTACTGTGCGATTGAGTGAGCTAATCACGTAAAGTACTGGGAGTCTGTCCGTATGCCCAGGGAACAACCTGTCCATCAGTACAGGCCGATGTCAGTGCGATCTCAGGCGTGTTATTACAAAGTGGGGATGATGTGTAGAGGAGCGTTCCATTCAAATAAAAATGAGTCCATATTAACGTCTGCGTGTGTGGACACGAGGAGCAGAAAAGACCGCAGACGGGACAACCGCCAGCCTGTGAATGGCTGTTACGTCTGGGGGGCGCGGAGGGCGGAATTGGAGAGCAGTGTTTATAGTCCACACCATGTGCTCTGCACGGCTTTAGTCTTTCCCGGGAGAACGAGGTTACACACTTTGTGTTAAGGAAGAAGCAGGGAGGCAGGGCCGATGTCTGTCACAGTCTTCGCTGTCAGCCTGGGAATAAACTTCATGGTGTCAAAGTCCGAACACCTGTGTGGGGACGCGGGCCCTGTCCTCTGGCACAGCTCCCAGTTCTTGGAAGAGGGAGGAGAGAAGGAACCAGAAACGGTAGTGCAAGCCCGTCGTTTCGATAATCTTTATGATTAATGGAAAAATCAAATCTTAGGCAGCTGCTACATAAAGCCGGCATTAATTCAAATGGAACATTGAGTTACATTTTGAATAAAGGACCAATTTTCTTTTCTCCATCAGACCATTAGCGTTCTTCTGAAAACTTCTTTCCAGATTTGTGCATGTTTTAAATAAGAAGAGGGGCTTTCTCATAAATTCCCAGGCTAGTGGAAGGAGGACAATCAAGGGTCTTTGTGTCTGTGTGTGTCTGTGTCTGTCTGTGTCTGTGTGTGTGTGTCTGTGTGTGTGTCTCTGTGTGTCTGTGTGTGTCTGTGTGTGTGTGTCTGTGTGTGTTTTCAGTCACTGATCTATTGACTTGGTTTGTCATTGTCTTCACACCTCCAGGGAGGGGACATAATTTAGAGGGGCAAACTCATGGCTTGGATAGAACCAGGGTCAGGAGTCAGGAAACCCGACTCCCCCTCTCCCTGAAGGAAGTGGTTGGTTATGTGTCCTTGAGCAAATTGCTGAGTTCTGTAGCTGTCAAGTGCAGAGATAGGTCAGTTCCCATATGATGACCTTGGTCCCTTTTACTTTCCAAAATTCCAAGATTTGCCATAGGATTTTATTTTCAAAACCAAACACAAAACAATCCCTCTCGACACGGGGCTCGAACTCATGAGCCATGAGATCATGACCTGAGCTGAAGTCAGATGCTTAACCGACTGAGCCACCCAGGCACCCCAAGAGTTGTTTCCTTAACTTCATTTTTGAATCACTCATTGCAAGCATACAGAAATACAGTTGATCTTTGTACATTGCTATTATATCCTGCAACTTTGCTGAACCCATTTACTGGTTCCAGTAAGTTTTTTGATTTGGAGGATTCCTTATATATAGCATTATTTCATATGCAAATAGAAATAGTCTTACTTCTTCCTTTCCAATATGGATGCCTTTTATTTCTTTTCTTGCTTAATTGCACTGGCTACAGCCTCCAGTACAATGTCGAGTCTTGTCTTGCTCCCGATCTTTAGGGGAAAACACTCAGCCCTTCACCTCTAAGTGTGATGTTACCTGTGGGGCTCTTGCAGATACCTTTTATCCTAGGTATTTTCTTTCTTCCTTCCTCCCTTCCTTCCTTCCTTCCTTCCTTCCTTCCTTCCTTCCTCACTCCCTCCCTTCTTTCCTTCCTTCCTCCCACTCCTTCCTTTCTTTCTCCCCCCTCCCTCACTTTTCTTCCTTCCTTCCTCCCTCCCTCCCCTCCTTCCCTTCCTCCTTTTCCCTTTTCTTCCTTCTTCCCTCCCTTCCTTTTCTTCCTTCCTTCCTCTTTCTCTTTCTTTCTTTCTTTCTTTCTTTCTTTCTTTCTTTCTCTCTCTCCCTCCCTCCCTGTCTCTTTTTCTCTCTCTCCCTCTCTCTCTCTCCCTCCCTCCCTTCCTTCCTGTTGAGTTTTCTCAAACTTCAGATTTAGAAAAGATGCAGAAATGGAAGAGAGCACTGCCTTGTCCGTCTCACCCAGTTTCTTTTATTGTTACCATATTTCATCATGGAAATATTGTTACCATATTTCATCATTTGTCAAAACTTAGGAAGATGCCATTAGTACATTAGGATTAACTGAGCTCCGGACAGACTTTTTTGAGGTTTCTTATTGTTAAGTGCTGACAATTCTGTATATATTCTGGATAGAAATCCTTTGTCAGATAGTGATCTGCAAATCTTTCCATCCCATCTATGGCTTGTGTTTGCATTCTCTATATCTAAAATTTGCTCCTAAAATGTCAGCAAAATTATTTAGAGCGGTGTCATTTTTGTTTTATTCTTTATATCCCTCTCTGGTGAATATAGATGTTTTAAATAAAATAATAGCAAAATACTATTCCAAAATACCATGCCCAGCTTAACTTGAATTAAATGGCTTAGGAACCAATGCCGGTTCTGTTAACGTTGTTTTTGACTTACAAATTCCAAGTGTTTTCATTTCCTTTTTTGGTTTAAGACACAAGCCTTAAAATGTCAAGCTACGAGTGTTATTACCCAAGGGCAACACGCTCTGTGGTGATGACATCCAATTGCTTTCATACCTGAGATTGCAAAATCAAGTTTCACTGTGGCTGCAACATCACAGCCTGGCTCTCGGTGCATGTGACTTACACCCCTTTGCAGGTTTGAAGCTGTGAATCTTTCATTATTCTGGGTGGAAATCTTCTGTCTGCCCCGCTGTACCTTTTGATGCCGGTGTGATGTCACTGCCATGGTTCTGAGTCTGTTCCTGAACCCAGAGACCTGATACCGCGTGTGACAGAGCCTGGGTAACAAGGGAGACTCCGGAACCCTCCGGCCACACGCCTGGCCACAGCTGTCACGTAGCTCGGCCGAGGCCGGCCTGGAACAGGTGTGATTGGCGCCTTCCTTTCTGCCCCAGTGCCCTGCCCGTGAGTCCTGCTTCCCACCCAACCCCCCCACCCCGTCCCTGACGTCTGCCCAGGTTCCGGCGGCTTCCGTGATTCTGATAAGTTAGCAACAGCAGAAGGCTGTCAACCCTCTGTGACTCGTTGGAGAGGGAGAGGCACAGCATGCCAAGGAAACCCAGAGAGACGGGGGCACTGAAGCCTGGCGAGGGAGGCGTCCACTGTAGATGCTGGCCACTCAGCACCCGCTGCTGTTGACGCTGTGTTGGAACGAGCGCTACACGGGGAGTCAGCCTGGAGCTTCCGCCCACGGTGGCCTTGGCTCACCGTGTGCCTGCGGCAGGAGTAAAGGGGTCGGCGGGTGGGTGGGAGAGGCTCTCTCCCTCCCTCTCTCTCTCTGGGCTGTTTCCTCGTCTGTGGCGGTGTCCTGGTGGTGTGGAGGGGTGGACTGCTTGATCCCCAAGGTCGCCAAGCCCTGATGGTGTAGGACAGGGGTCTTCACCCATTCTGGCTCATGTACTTCTCAACAACTTTCTGGAAAACTATGACTTAGCACATTAGATGATGGATATCTAAAATTTTGAATCCTCTATTTAATAATTGCAAAGGCGAGGATTTCCAACATGCTGTAAGAATTGTAAGGAGAGAACTGACGTGTTTAAAGTTGTGTCGGGGCCCCTGAGTGGCTCAGTCGGTTGCGTCTGACTTCGGCTTAGGTCATGATCTCATGGTTCGTGTGTTCGAGCCCCGCGTCGGGCTCTGGGCTGACAGCTCGGAGCCTGGAGCCTCATTCAGATTCTGTGCCTCCCTCTCTCTCTCTCTGCCCCTTCCCTGCTCATGCTGTGTCTCTCTCTGTCTCAGAAATAAAACAACATTAAAAAAAATAATAAAGTTGTGTCTAATTGAATCTAAATGACATGAGACCCCTTCATCTACTGCTATAAACAACTCCTTTTCCCCCCAGCTGTTCGAAGTTGTGTTTTCCTTTTACCCATGGATTCACGCCTTCAGTCCAGTTCTCCCACAAAATCTTACCTTAATGCACACGTTTTATCGTTGAAGTTCTTTTTTTTTTTTTTTTTTTAATTTTAATTCCCGTTAGTTAACAGACAGTGTAATATTAGTTTCAGGTGCACAGCAGAGTGCCCCGACACTTCCGTACATCCCTGGGTTCTCATCACAACAGGTGCCCTCCTAAATCCCCACCCCTGGTTTCCGCCACCCCCTCCCCTCCCACCTGCCCTCTGCCGACCAGCGGTGTGTTCTCTGTAATGAAGAGTCTGCTTTTTTATGTGTCTTTTTCCTTTTGTTTCATACCTGAAAGTTTTTTATTGTTCATTCTGTCGTATTAACCACAATAAGATTATGCCTTATAAATTAAAAACTTTGAGTTTGTTTTATTTCCTGTGACTATAAGGTTTTCAGTATCTAAACGTCCTCTGTATCGAGTTATAGTCATGAGTAGTACATGATCAAAAGTGAGAACATATATGGAATTTTTACTGATAATTATTAAATAGAAATTATTTTATTGGAACCGTGTTCATTAATGAGACGCACAGGAATCTTTCCCAATCATTTCCTGTCTCCGTGTGAACGTGGAAAGTGGAGACCAGCACGGTTTTGTCTCTGCTCTGCCTTTCGTAGACGTAAATGCCGAGAAAACCCCCACGTCAAAGTGCACAGGAAGAGAACCTCGCTCCGTTACTGTCTCTGGGTCCCAACCTCCTAACCTTTCGAGTCAGAGGCCAGAAATCCCACTGGTTTATCACCAAGTTTATTTTCAGTTTTGTTAAAGGCAAACAGTCGTTCACTTTTCGTCTTACTGAGCAGTATTTTCGCAGGATCCTCGAGTGTCTCTTAATGAGCCTTCCACTTTTGCTGAGACCATCTTTTTTGATATAATCCTTTGTAATTATCATGTGCTTTGGGTGTATTTTCATCGAAACCTTGGAGCCATGTTTTGTTTATCAAGTACATGTAAATCATCTGATCTACAATCTCTTTGGCGAAGACAGTCCTCACCATAAAACCAGTCGGCTAAATCATTGGTACTCTCTGTGAAGATAAACATCTGATTTTTTTTTTCAATTCAATCAAACATGATGCTAATAAGCATCTCAGGGACTATTCTAAGTTTCCCTGGAAAAAAATTAGGGCCCCATCTTGGAGGAAAGATAATAAAAGCCGTCAAGTCAGGATTAAAATGATGAGAACTAATGTAATTAATTTATCCATTTTTATAATGTTATCAGAACAAAGTCATAAATCAACAGGCAGTTTCTCTTGACTGGATCTGTAACAGGGCGACACTGTGTGCACGCAGAAGGACGTTTACAAAATAAATCTGGTGAGGGTGGGTGGACGTGGGTATCAGGTGTGTGTTTTCTGCGTTGGGGAATAATTAAACAAGCGTCAAATACAACGATAAGAAACTGCCCCATTAGTTTTCCGAGACAGCACAATCAAACTCGCCCTGGCCGTCGGGGGTAGAGGGAGACATCCAGCACTAAGTGCCCGTCAGTCTGGAGCTTAGGATACAGTCTTCTGTTCTGGTCAGAGGTGGAAAATTCTGAACATGTCTTATGCCGGGATGTGACGGCCGTGGACCCGGCTCTGGTGCCCCGCGGGCTGAGGGGCCTGTTGCCGGGCGCGTGGGCAGTGTGTCCGAGCCGCTCTGGGTGGGTGACAGTGCCTCTGTGTCCACGGGCTGGGGGGCGGCACGCGCGGGACAGGGACCCCCCCCACCCCCGAATCCCCGCAGCCTTTCTCTCTGCAGGATTTTCTCTCTGGCTCCCTGATGGTCTTCTCAGCGTTTTCTTACCAATCTCTCGAATTGGTGAGTCAACCCTCGTCCCTCCCTGGTCACCGCCTACGGGATGTCCTCCGTCCAGGGGGGGTTAGCCTGTCGGTCTGTGGCCCCAGTGCTCGGCCCCCCGCAAGTGAACTGGGCCCAGACCTGGAACCCGCTCCTCCTCTTAGTTCCAGAGAGGGACTTGTCCCTGTCCCCAGCTCTCCCGGGGTCAGCACAACCGTGTGTGCTGGGGGGGCCCCGGGTCAGCTCTCCCTGCAGTAACCGGCAGGGGGGAAGGGGGGGCTGCTGGCTCTACTGATGCAAACACTCACCCCCCTCTGGCACGGCGCCCCCCCGGTGGTGTGGCTGAGGGATTCAGGGGCTGTCGGGTCCCTACACAGCAGACCTCCCGAGCCCCTGCTGGTTTGTAAAGTGTGAGGCTGTTGCAGTCCTGTTGGCGACGTTGAGGGGGTTCCGAGGGACCTGTGACCCGTGGAGGAGGGGGTGACACCCCTCCCCCCCACCGGGCGCGTCCCCTGTCAGACACTGCAGCTCCCTGGTCACTGATTCTCCTGCCCACCCCCGGGGTGCTGCCTGCCCGGTTCCTGGCCCTCCTGCCGACAGCCCTTCCCTCCCAAGCGGCCTGAGTCCCGTCCCCAGGGCTGTCCAGTTGGCCCTACCTGCGTCTCCAAAAGGCCATAACTGCAGCCTGCCAGGGCCATGGGGTCCCTTGGGGCCACCACCTCTTTGCACAGGGGTCTCAGTGAGTTCCAGGATGTCTAATGGCGTGGGCCACGGAGCTTGACTGGGGAAGTTACCCCACACAGAGGCATGTGGGACGGCGGCCCCCTTCCCCGATGGCTGCTGGCCTGCTCGCACCCCAGACAGAGTGACCCAGAGGCCAGGAGAGTCCTCCGCATGACCACCGTGTGCCCAGGCGCTCTCCTCCCTGCTGACCTTGGCCTTGAGAGTTTCTCCTCTGGAAACAAGAGCATCCCTCACCTGCACCAAGGACAGTGCGCAGTCCCTGCAGAACGGGTGGGCGGCCAGAGGCCGAGGGGCAGAGACCTGACTGTAGGGAGGTTGCCGTGTAGACAGGTGGGAAAAGGCAGATTCTCACATCCACTCTCTTTCCCGTCGCGTGAGTATCCCTCCAAGGATGCGACCTGTGGGGTCAGCCTGGGGACCGAGGAGCGGGGGCTCCCTGCCGGCTCTCTGCGCTGTGCCCAAGTCAGAGCTTCTGACCGAGGCCACCTTCCTGAAGCCATTGTGTGCCTCCCTCCCCAGGCTCAGTGGTGCTCGGATGAGCCCTGGCGGGGGGCGCTTTCCTCCTGTAGGGGATGGGGGGCCTTACACTCCGGAGAGTGATGGTGGGCGAGGCTCTGCCCAGGGACCGAGGGTGGGGACCAAGGGTGGGGCCCAGGAACGGGCTTTGGGGTGAGGCCTGGGTGGAGGTCAAAGGGAGCCCGAGGGTGGGGCCTGGGGGTTGGGGGTTGGGGGCGGGCCCATAGTGGGAGCGGAGGGGGGCTGCTGAGAGGCCCAGCAGCCCTGGAACCGAGCACACGGAGGTTAGCACGGAGGGTGGGGGTTGTGGGGGGGGGGTGGGAGGAATGGGAGGAGGGGAGGAATGGGGGGGAATGGGAGAGGTAGGGGGTGGCTCCCTCAGATCCACCCGTGTCCGTGTCCAGATACCCCTTAGAAAGTCTCCACGTTCCCTGGGAGGTGGACCTTCCCTGAGGCATGTGACACCCCAGGCCGGTCCACAGTCTAGGTGGAGGCACCAGGCCCAAGGCTACAGTCCACAGAGCAGGTGTGGGAGACGGCCGGCTTGTCGGGGGATCCTCTCCTCGCCACCGATCTGGACACACAGCCACTGGGGGAATCACTATCACCTTTCTGAGCTCCGGGTTAGAAAGGCTGCCCCCACCGCCAGCCCTGCATCCGGCCCTGGCCACGGTGGCCTTCTCACCAGCTAAGCTCAGACACAGCCTGCAGCGCTGCTGGCCGAGCCCCGGCTGCTGGTGGCCAGGGGCGTCCTGCGGGCTGGGCTGCGGCTCCTTCCACAGCCCCCCTCCTCTGCAGTCTCAGCCGCCGGCCTCTCTGGGCCCTTGTTCCAGACGTGATGCAGGGATGTGCTGTTCTGAATTTCTCCTGTGATTTTTCTCATCCCCCCTTCACCGGGCTGCCCCCAGGCACGGCTCAGAAGGCGTGACCATGGGAAGTGCTCCTCTGTCCTCTGACGGGAGGGGTTGAGTGGCTCCCTGAGTCCTCTCGCGCTGCTGTGACACGTCCCCAGCGCCCCAAACTCTGACGTCCTGTCTTCCCGCTGGATTTAGGGCACATGCGAGGGAGGGACGTGTCCTGTCCACCTTACGTCCCGGGGTTGGCACACTATGGCCCGTCGGCAAAATCTAGCCTGTGGCCTGTTTGTACGCGGCCCTCAAGCCGAGAACGGATTTTGTGTTTTTCCAGAGCATGAGAGACCACGTGTGGCCGGCAAAGCCTCACGTGGTGGTTAGCGGGACTCTGGCCGCGCTAGCCTGGCACCTAGTCAGTATGGGATCAGTGTTCACGGATCAACACTGGAGTCTTAAACCGGCTGCCGCGAGGGCTGTACCCGCCGCTGAGGTTCTGAGCCGCGTGGGGAGCTGGGACGTCGTGCTGCTTGTTAGCGATGGTCACGTATCGGCTCCTCTCCTGCCCCACTGTGAGCCCCCCACGGCGCCCCCTCCCCGAGCCGGCGCTGCCTCTCACAGGAGAGATCTAAATCTATGTGTCTGCGTGGCCCTGTCCCCATCCGCCTCCTGTGAGCAGCCTCTGTGAGTATGAGAGAGTTGGGGGGGGGGGTGGGGGGAGGAAAGATCGAGAAACACTGCCCTTTATGAGATGACGTGACCTTGCCCTTGTGCGCCTCTCTGCCCTTAAAGTGCACAACCCTCCCTTTCATCAGCTTGCGGGACTTACGCCAGCCTGCTTTCTAGTTCTCAGACAGCCGCAGGGCCTTTGCGCTCCCATATCCTCCGCACGGAGCACTCTTCTTCCGGATCCCTGGGCACCTGCTTGTGTCCAACATTCGGGTCACAGCTCAGTCGTCATCTCTGCAGAGACGCGTCTCCCTCCGTGTCTCATCATCCTGTTTTACGTCCTTCCCAGCCCAGCTCACCGTCCGGAGCTCTCCTATTTCTTTGTTTACCTCCTTAGGGCCTCTCTCCCCACAAAGAATTCCAGCTTGATGCAAGTGGGCGCACTTCTTCCCTGGTGTACCCGCCCCCACCCCCCACCCCCGTCCTTAGAACTGCGTCTGGCATATGACGGGTTCTCAGAAACAGAGTTGGAGGGAAAGCAGTTAGACAGGGAGCTGAGCGCGTGACGTCTCTGTCAGCTTTGTCCTGAGTCCTGAGGCCTGAGACCTGTCCCTGGGGAAGCAGGTGTCTGAGAAGAGGTCACAGGTGCAGGCGTGGGGGGAGGCCGTGTCCCCGTGGCAGGAAATGCTGAGGGCCCCCGGTGATGGAGCCGCAGGGCCAGGCTGGGGGAGCAAACGTGTGCTGTTGTCTGGGTGGGGGGCTGCTGTGTTTATGGACTGAAGGTCTCCCCCCGGGGCTGCCTCAGTGCAAACCCTGTGTCCCCCCCCCTTTAAACTGTTGGAGGAGGGTTCCGCATAATGGCAAGCTTTATTGCCCTCCCGAAACAAATAACCAAGAAAAAACGTTTCCAACAGGAAATCTGTGAGGCCGGGTGGGAGTATACAACATCCCGTTCAAGGCAGTTCATCGTCACGGAGTCTGTCTCCGTTGGGAACACGCACTGACCCTGACTCCTTTCCGCTCCCGCTTTTTCCCACAATGTTTCTTCTTTTTTTAAATTTGTTTAATGTGTATTTATTTTTGAGAGACAGACAGAGACAGAGTGTGAGCAGGGGAGGAGCAGAGAAGGAGGGAGACACAGAATGGGAAGCAGGCTCCAGGCTCCGAGCTGTCAGCACAGAACCCGACGCGGGGCTCGAGCCCACGAACCGCGAGATCATGACCTGAGCTGGAGTGGACGCTTAACCGACTGAGCCGCCCAGGCATCCCTCCAGCAGAATTTTATTTTATTTTTTAAATTTATTTATTTATTTATTTATTTATTTTAACGTTTATTTATTTTTGAGACAGAGAGAGACAGAGCATGAACGGGGGAGGGGCAGAGAGAGAGGGAGACACAGAATCGGAAGCAGGCTCCAGGCTCCGAGCCATCAGCCCAGAGCCCGACACGGGGCTCCAACTTGCGGACCGCGAGATCGTGACCTGAGCTGAAGTCGGACGCTTAACCGACTGAGCCACCCAGGCGCCCCAGAATTTTAAAAACAGATCGGGATGGAAGGGTACAGTGGAGAGAACCCAAAACGACTAATCACTAAATAAGCCAGGATGATTGAGGACTGGCATAGACAAGGCTGGAAACCAAACTGCCAACACAGGAGAAGGGCCTGCACAAATAAAGAGAAGGATCAAGACGTAAACAATTTAAGAAGGACAGACAGCTATCAACGATCGGTAAAGATGCACCTCCGTAAAGTAAACCGTGTGCCAGAAAACGGGGAAGAAAGGACACAGAAGCCAAGGACACACAGAAGGGTGGCCAGAGATGTAACTGAAGAAAAATCTCCCCAGAATGAGCAAAACCCTCACAGGCAGCTTGAAAGAACCCGCCACGTTCCAGGGAAAACGGGCACAGAATGATGGCGAATGACAGGACGTCGGTGTAGACGGTGAGAATTGGCTAAGTGCGGGCTGTTGCTCTACAAACGTTTAAAAGAGGACGAGACAGAACCGTCCCTCAGGAGCCTGAGCAGAAACAGCCAGATGCCCGTAAGGGAAGGACGTGGCCGTCCCCAGACATCCTCACGGCCGTGTGCAAGGCCAGCATCGCGTGGAACAATGTCCGAAGTCCGGGGGAAGTGTCTGACCCGGGAATTTCACGCCAGCGTCAAGTAGGGGGAGCGCGTACGGAAGTACTCAGATGAGGATTGCAGCACGCACGGGCTTTTCTGGGGAAAACACGGCAGTGAATGCCCGGCTGTGAAGTCAAGGCAGCCCGTTCACAACAGAAGGGTCCACGGTGAAAGGACGGGAGCCAACGGAACGAGATCTGTGAAGCTGTGAACGACGGAAAACGTGATCCGGGAGCGTGATCCGCTGCGTAATGGTCAAGCGGTCTCGTGCGCACCTGACCAGGGGTTTCTGAGCCATGCCTGAGTGGGCTGAGCAAAATCCCACCTGACGGTGCAATCCAGCCGACCGAGACGTTTCCAAACGACCCCAGAACACTGAGGAATGAAAAAGACTGTAAAGGGAAAGGACCGATGGTTCTTGTACTGTGGGAATCACAGCCCAGAAGCAAACACGGGACGTCCAGACCTTGGAAAAGCAACCCCAGTGTCGCCGACCAGACCCGGCTTGCCAGCTGGCTGTGAGGCAGGCAGTGTGCTCGTCTCACGTGGCCCAGCGTTGACCAGACTCTGTCCCCGAAGCCAAGGACACAAGAGCAGTTTCGCCGCGCTTCAAGGTCGCGTGCCGACGCCCTTTGCAGAGCTTTGGAGGGAGTGCCCACAAACAGGTGCTCTTGCCGTCCACGCACCAGCCCCCTGGGGGGTGTACACGTGGGCGTGGGGGGCGGAGGTGGCTGCGGTGCTGTGGCTTTTGCCCCCTCGGGCCTCGGACGTGAGGAGGGGACGATGCTCTGAGACGCCCCTCCCCCCGGTCTAGAGCAGGCTGGCGGGACCCCGGGCCTGGCAGGGGGCTCTGGTTGGTGAACTAGAAGGCAAGGGACTGAGCTGCAGGAAGCAGAGCCCGCCTAGGAGGGCTGCCTTGGGGGCAGGGTCACCATCCGCAGGGCAGATGCGGTCCCGTGGGAGGGAACCGACAGGGAATGTGGACTTGGCCCCAGGGACTTTGTCTGCGAGAGTCAGCAGGCGGACGGCGGGGGCGCGGGGGTGGGGGGTTCCGACAGGGAGAATGTACGAGGTCCACCTCCAGATGCCAGGTTTCAGGGGCTGGGGTCATTTCCAGAGGAAAGACATCTTCAGTGGGAGTTTCTCAGTTTCCCAAACTCCAAGAAACCCGGAGGAGTCTCCACATGCCACAAAAGTACCAGCCAGAGGACTTTAATTCCCTTTTGTCCGGTGCTCGGCTGTGGACACGCCACGAGGCCGCTGAGCAGGTGTGGGAGAAGGGCTGGGAGGGAGGGAGCAGAGCCACCACCAGCCGGCCGCTCTTACGTCCTAGGACCGGGCGAAGGAGCTGGCGTCCTTGGCTTTCCGTTGGGGCCACCTGACCGTCGCTCTCCCCTCTCCTGAAACCTTCCAGCTCCTTCCGCAAATACCCCTTAGCCCTCCTTGTAGCACTGAGGACCAGCCTTCGTGGTCATTCCCTTCTGACCGTCAGTCACTGGTACGTTAGCAGTGGCTCACGGGCCGTCCTCCAGTCCACACCGTGCGGACCTCTCTTCCGGAAGCCTCTGTCTCCTCTCCTCCCAGGGTCTTTTCCTCCCACACACTGCCGCCGGTCGCCAGCAACCGCACCACTTCCAAAACCCTCACTCAGTGTCTACCACGACCTCTGGTCTTCCTAGACTCTTCCCCTACTTCTAGAAAGATCTTTGACCCTGGAAGGACCTCTACTCATCAACTCTGCCTCTTTCGTTTACCTGCATCTGGACGTCCCACGGATTCCAAGGTTCAACTTTACAACAGCTAACTTATTTAACCTTGTCCCTTGACAAGGGACAACCTCAGCCTTGTCCCCTGACTCCCTCCGTCATACTCGACTAATCTGGTTACGGGCGGTCATCGGCTCACTTTCCACCGGGGCTAAGCAGCTGAATGCGACCAGGGAGAAGCCCGAGTCTGCTCCAGGGTCTTGTTCTAAATGTAGGACCGCCCGGCCGGCAGCCGTCCCCACTGTTCTGGTCGGTTCCTCTGCCCATGCTCCTGGGTGACTCTATCACCTTTCTTCCCAAACCCCATTCCCAACCCAACCCCATGCCTTTGTCAGTCTAAGCGACCGGTCTTACTTTTCAAAAAGTAAACACAGTAGAAGTAATCAGGGTAGAGCCTCCTCATTTTCCTCTCCCAGGTCGGCGCATCTGCTGACACGTGCCCACAATACCTCCTCTTCCCTTCTTTCCTAAAGGATAAACTCTCCCAGTTCCGCCCACGGCCGGCTTTTCTCCAGACCCTCTGTCCTACTTGCAAACTTTGCTCCTGTAATTATCATCTCTCTCCTTCCAGAACAATTTTCCCCTCCACTGAGCCATGCCCGTCACCACTTATCCATACCACCGCGTCTCCCAGGTAAAAAATAACTCTTCCTGGACCCCACGCCGCCCTCCGATTGTAGCCTCGTTTATCTGCTCACCTACAGGCGAAAACATCTTTAAGGTGTCTCTACATTTGCTGGTTCTCTTGAGATCTAATGGCCACTCAACCAGAACTCCTGTTGTCAAGGTCAGGGGTGACGTACGGGTTAAACCCAGCGGTCGGCCCAGATCCTCCCCTTACTGGACCCTTTGATCACCCGGTGGTTGTTGACGCCCTCGCTCGCGACACGCGCCCTTGCTGGGATTCCGGACTCTGTGCCCTCTGGTTTCCTCTTCCCCCACCGCCAGCTCCGTCTCCGTCCTCTTAGCGGGTCCTCCTCTTCCCCGCCTCTACCCGTCACGGTGCCCCCGGTGCCGTCCCGTAGGTTTCTGCCCTCTTCTGCCTGCGTGCACTCCCTCGGCCACCGCGCCGGCTCCGTGGCTCTGAGGCCCTGTCTGTGCCAACGATCCCCGGCCCATTCTGCTCCCATCTCCTAATCTCAGAATACAGCTGACCCCTCTGGGCCCCCAACTCAAGAGTCTACAGATGCCTCATGCACAACGTTTGCCAGACAATCTTTATTTACTTCTTCCCCCAAATCTTGTCGCGTCGCTCCCCATCCATTCTCACCCCCTTTCTTCAGAGCGCAAACATTCGCTCTACTCTTCGGGTCAAAACCAAGACGTCTCTCTCAACTCCCCCCTTTCTTTCACACCCTGCCGTGAGTGAATCGTGCCTTCCTCCCGCCCCTCCTGTTAAAGTCCTACCTCTCAGGACCTCAGAAGACGTAGGAGTCCGTTGGAGTAGAGGCCCCTCATCCCTCTTAAGAAGACGCCACGTGAAGGCAGACACAGCAGGTGCCATGTGGTCACCAAGGCAGGGGCTGCAGGTCAGGGGGTGTCGGAACTTTCTGGCAAAGCACCAGAAGCCGGGAACGGCAAGGAACGACTCCCTGCAGGCTTCAGGGGAGCGTGGCCGGGCCGAGACCCCGCCGACGTTGGACTTCCGGCCTCCCGGAATACATTCCGCTGTGGAGCCACCCAGCCTGTCAGGTCCTGCTTGCTCCCGAGGCCCTCGGGAGCTAACACGAGCCCCACGTTCACCAGCCAGCGGGTCTTCTGGCGCCACCTTCAGAAGGTGGACCGGCTCTGGCACCTCGCCACCTGCCCCACCTGGCCCACACCTCCGTCCTCTCTCCTCCGGACGACCGCGGCACCCGGCTGACCGGCCTCCCTGCCTCCGCTCTGCCTGAGCCCGACCCAGGCTATCGCCACCTATCAGTCAGAGCAGCCTCCTCCAAGAGGTCGCGTCACTGCTGTGCTCAGGACCTTCCAGGGGCTTCTCTTTTCCTGTGACTACAGTCTGACTGCCTCCCTGGGCTTGGAAGGCTCTGCCGACCTGCAGCTTCCCCCCCTCACCCCTCCCGCTGCTCGCTCAGGCCCCCCCCACCCACAGCTCACTCAGGCCCCCTGTCCTCACTGCTGCTGCTACACTGACCCAGCCCAGCCCGTGGGCGTCTGCCCTGCCATCCTCTGCCCGGAACACTCCTCCACCCCTGTTCTCATGGTCACACCCTCACCCGTGTGGACTCCGTCTCTCGTCCCCAGAGAAGCCCTCCAGGGAGTGTCATCCTCGTTGGCCCCGGCTACGCGTCACCCTGCTTTATTTCCCTGCCCGGCACCGGCTCCCGCTGACTTCATATTTTGATTTTTCCCCGTTGCAATGCCGGTGCCTGGATGGTCTCATGGGTGCTAAGTGCTCAGTGAATGAGCAAATGAGTCCCCGTGCTGTGCCAAGACTCAAACGTAGAGTTAAAAACCAGTGGCTCCCACACCTTCCATTTTTAGCTAAAATTTCCTTAATTTCAGTGGGAGCTTTTAGGAATGAAGATCTCTTGTGCTGAAGAAACATTCACGTGAAGTTCAGGAATGTCTTCGGTTTCTTGTCAATTCCTCTTTGTTCTGTTAAGTACAAGTAAAATTACAGTAAATATCTTTTTTAATGTTTATTTATTTTGAGGGGGGGGATGAGTGGGGGAGGGGCAGAGAGAGAGGGAGACACAGAATCCGAAGCGGGTTCCAGGCTCTGAGCTGTCAGCACAGAGCCCGACGCGGGGCTCGAACCCACAAACCACGAGATCGTGACCTGAGCCGAAGTTGGACGCTTAACCCACTGAGCCACCTGGGCGCCCCTAAATATCTTTTTTTTACTTAAGTAACACGAGAAGCACGATCTCTTCTGCATAAACACCTGACATGAATTGTGACTTTTGCGGGGGGGTGGATTCAGGGCAATGTTTTTTTGCTCTTTTTCCCCATACTTTCAGGACCTCGGTATTACCTATTTATACTTCGTGTATGTCGTTCCAGTACGATGATGTCACTGTGTTTCGTAAACAAGGTCTCAGTGACTGTGCTGCACAGACTAAAACGCAACGGTTTGTGCTGGACGCGCGCTGGCCTGTGCACCTGCCGTGCTAAGGAGGAAGTCGGGATGGTTTCATTCCATACGACGCAGAATGGGACATCACCTTCTTCACTCAGACCGCCGTTTCACAGCCAGGCGAACTGGGACCGTTGAGCACATGAATTATGGCATCAGCAAGTGGGAGAATTTCCCAGAACTCTGTGCATTAAACTTCACGTATTTCTGAAGAGGCTTTAAACTCTGCCTTCTGGAACTCCATTCCCATGGAGATAGGCCGGGCCTGGAGGGAGAGGCCCCCCGAGGCCCGGGTGCAGGTGTGGCTGTGGTTGACGCCGGCCTGGGGGTGTCCAGGGAGTGCCAGCAGGAGCTGGGGCTGGAGCAGGGACGGGGGAGGGGAAGGGGACCCCGGGCAGAGTCGGCAGCGGGGGTGAAGAAGCGACGTGGTCCAGCTCGCCGTGGACTCCAGGGCGGCCGGGTGATCGGTGTGTCTGGGGAGTGGCCAGGGGAGGGGGACCTGGGACGAGGCCACAGATGGCGGGGCCAAACCATGTGGGGTACTGCCGGCCGGCCGGAGAGTTGGGGTCCTCGCCCGGAGGCTCGAGCGTGTCCCCCGGACAGAATGGTGTGGGGTCTGCGTCTGAGGCTGGCTCTGCAGTCTTCCCCCTACTCCCAAGGCTTGGGGGACCCGGAGAAAAGCCCCCGAGCTGCGAGCTCCCCCAGCAAGGGCGCCCGCAGACAGAATGGCTTTCCTCTTCCAGAGAGAGGCCGTCGGGGGGAAGGTGGCCGAGCTCTGCAGGGAGGCGAAAGGACAACAGGATTGTTTTAACACAGTCTGTTTGTGCAGAACTCTCTTGTCAGCTTCTCAGCCTTGAGGAAGAGCGTTCCTCTCCTCTGGTGTGGGGACGGGGGACATCCTCCTCGTGGGGACGTCACCTCCTGCTTCCAGGAATAAAAAGGAGGCTCAAGGGCCCTTCCCACATCTGGCTGTTTCTCGAATGCCTTTAGCTCCAAATAATCAATACGCCGAAGCTGTGTATTTTGGGGTGCCGTCCCTGGACTCCTTCAACCGCGTGGGGAGGGATGAGGCCTGACGGGCTGGCCAGGCGGTTGCTGCAGTGGTGCAGGGAAGGGGGGATGAGGTCAAGAGCAGGTGGCGGCAGTGAGAAAAGTGAAGACGATGCAGGTGCAAGGCTTCAGAGGTAGCAATGACTGAGGCTTGTGACCGACCGCACGCGGCAGGGACGCAGGGACCAGGAGATTAAACAGGGAGGAATCAGAGGGTCCCCCTGAGATGTGCGGCTTGAATGATATGTCAGCAGGGCCGAACTCAGACATTTATAAAATGGCCCCAACAGTTACTGTATAGGGAATGAGTTTCCGGCTCATAAAATCCGTAAATGTTCTCTTACTGCACGAAAAGTCTCACATCTTTTGAGACCTGTTACTCCTCACGTAACAGGACTGGAGGAAACCATTGCGGCAGCAGCAGGAAACCAGCGTGAGGTCCTGGTTGGCTTTTCTCAGGGGCTGGTCTCGCTCAGCCCCGCCTAGGAGATACTTCAGGACACATCCACAGAGGGCAGCGGTCAGTACAGAGGCCTCTGGGAGCTTCAAAGAACCTTGCAAGTGGCAGGTGTCCTTTGTAAACCTCCCTGGCGACAGCACCGAGAGCAGGCTAGACCCCTCAGCACCCGCACGTTTGTAAGTCAAGGTGTGAAGTGTAAGCCATCGGCCTCTATTCCCCAGGAAGAAACCGTTATCAGCAAAAACGGATACGGTGGCTGCAATACTTAGATGAAATATTGATGTCTTCTGGAAGCCGCCTGGTGGTCACTGTTCTCTCTGATTCTAGAAGGACATGCCAGGGGTCAGGCTGTGCTGTGATTTCTCAGGGACTGTGGCAGGGGGTGTCAGTCCTCCATATGCAGGAGCTTTAAGAACGTCCCAGCTCCCGGACTCCTACGTCCCCAGCTCACCTTCCATGACAAGAAGCCAGCCCATGCTCCGCACCAACATTTTCCCTGTTTAAGTCCCGTCTGGCCAGTCCTTGCCTGATTTTTTTTTTTAAATCAAAGTGATGAAAGGTTTGCCAGTGAAGCACATGCTTGAGGTTTATCCGGACAGACAGTGGTTCCTAAATAACTTCACGTCCAAGAATTCTAGTGTTCAGAGAGTCATTTCGGGGTGCTTGGTCTTTCCATAATCCTCTCCATCTGGAATGTTGCCTCTGCCCTCTCCTGCCTGTTTAGACCCTCCTCAAGCTCAAAACCCAGCTCGTAAGCTGCACTTCTTGTAAAAACTTCTCCATTTAGAATTTATCCGTCTCCCCTCCGTGCTTATTAGAATTCTGTGTGTATGCCCAAGATAGCATTTACTCGTGTGCTCTGCTGAAGAGAATAGGTCCCTGCTGAAGCATTTAAGGGAGGGGCTATGAATCCGCTTTTGTTTGGGAACTTCTGCTCCCGCTCCCTCCGGGGCCCAGCACAGCGCCTGCCTTCCAAAACAACAGCGACTTGTCAATCTTTTAGTACGATTTAGGCACAAAAGCTGTAATCCTAAAACCACTCGAGGAAGTAGATGCTATTTTTATCTCCGTTTTAAATACTCCTTCCCCAGCACCTCCATTTATAACAAGTTGTCCTCTAAATGTATTTGCACGTGAAACTGACCCTTGTACGAGGTTATTTATTCGGCGCGGACCGTAACGAAGAGTAGACACCTAACTGAGGACACATGCATACAAGGGAATCCTCCCATAGATCCCCAGGGAGGGCCGCTCAGCACCATCTGGTGTGGAAGGTCTCGAAGATAGATAGATAGATAGATAGATAGATAGATAGATAGATAGTTTTTAATTTTTATTTACTTTTGAGAGAGAGAGAGAGAGACAGAGTGCAAGCAGGGAAAGGGCAGAGAGAGAGGGAGACACAGAATCTGAAATAGGCTCCAGGCTCCGAGCTGTCAGCACAGAGCCCGACGCGGGGCTCGAACCCACGAACCGCGAGATCATGTCCTGAGCTGAAGTTGGACACTCAACCGACTGAGCCCCCCAGGTGCCCCTCCTAAGATACACTTGTCTCTGGGAGGGGGACTCGTGTCAGGCTCCCTTCGGTCACATGTGGCCCGCGCACCTCCACCCCGGGGTTCCTTCATCCACAGCCCCTTGCACTGGCACAGGCCACCGCTGACAGTGGCTTCAGTGCCCTATTTCTCAATCTGATAGAGGGGGAGCTGGAGAAATTTGCGTGAGAGAACCGTTCTGTTAGTTAGCAAGGTGCTAGATTTCCTTCTTTTTAACTAAAAGCCCAAACACGGAGACTACGCAGCAGCATGTTAAAACCGCGAGGCAGTGGTACATTCTCTATTCATAGAAATTTCTGAAGGTAATCCTGGGGGAATGTTTAATTATGATCTACAGAGGCCATGGACCTCCCAGATGTCTGTGGAGACAGAGAGGAGACCTGTGAGCACCCAGGGGACCCTTCCTTCCTGCCCCACGGTGCCTCGCTACCCCGAGGGGCTGCAGTCCACAGCTTTCCTGGAAAGCCTCCAGCTGGGCTCGCACCCTCCTGGGGCTTTAACGCATGGTGATCGCTCCTATTTTTGTCACGTCCCATCTCTTTGATGCTGTTCCATTGTCCCTCCTGCGGGTTGCCCTTTTTCGTTCTTCAGAATTTTAATTAATGTTGTTTAATTATCCCTGGCCTCCTGAGGCTTTTAAAGGGGCGAATTCAGTGGAGGGACACAATGAGTGAATTCCCAAGTCTTCCGCTCACCTGTTATTAACAGCTTTGCTCCAAGGGGTACAGCTAACCATTTCCAACGCACTAATAATGCCAGAAGAGGGGACTTTTAAGGAGACAAAGACCAACAAATGACTCGCCTTCCTGCCGTGGCTTCTGCCTTTAGATTGAGGTTATTGTATGATTGGTATTAAACTTAATTCAGTTATATCTTGTTAGTGATGTCCGTGGGACAGAGAGCGACAAAACGCAGCCCGCTGGCAGGTAACGCCTTCCAGGGAGGTCACATTCAGCTGCGTCGGTCGGTGGCCTTGCCTTTGTCCCTTAAAGAACACAGACGTGACACAGCAGCCAACACCGTGCGGCTCTGCTCGCCCCTCGCACCCTTTCCGTGGTGAGGAGTCGCTCTTCTACACCTGTGACTCGGCTTTCCTCCCAGAGCCCGCTGCCTGTCCTGCCCTCCCGTGGTCGCAGTCTGGTCTCCTCAGCCCAATGGGGCTTGATCTTGTGGTGTCCCCTGGGACCCCACCCCCTCAGCCTCAGTGGCCTCTCACCCTCTCCTTTGATTCCACCGCGTATCTGGTATTTCTCTTCTCTGGACTGTGCCTATGCCTGTCCCTCCACCTCAGCCCGGGCCTGAGCGGTCTCCCTGCTGGACCGCTGCAGTCTGGTGTCCTTATCAAGCCCCTCTCCGAACGTCCCCCGGCCAGACGTCCGTACTCCTCCCACTACCTGGAAGGTAAATGCTGGCCGAACACCAGCGCTACGGTGAAAAGTACCGCCACGGGGAATCACCGTTTCTGTGGCACAAAGAGGGCCTGAGTGGGACCAGGCTGAGGCTGTTTACTCTGAACTTGCCACGGGAAGGGAGGCCGCTACCGTCACTTGCTTTTGGCCAAGACCGAAGGCTGACGGAGGAGGGGGAAAGCTTCACAGCGGGCAAGAGGGGAGGCTGCAGGTGCCCCTGATCGGAGGCTGTCGGTGCCAGGAAACCGGAAGTAGGCATCCCGGGTGGTTGGTAGGGGTCGTATTGGCCCTCCCCAGTTGGTCCTGAGTCGGAAGCAGGCACAAAAGTTAGGGAAGTTGTCAGTTCTCGGTCAAGTTTGGGGCACCTAGGGTGCATTGTGACGGAGGCTGTGGTCGGATATCTCGGACCGGTCGCTGCAGGCTGTAGGTGAGCGTTAGTACAGACTCTGGCCACCGTCAGTTTGTATATTCAGTCTTTAGTTCCGAAAGGCACATATTTTAACATGTCCGATATTAGATTAGGTCTTAGGTTCTACAACATGTGGGGGGGGGGGGCGGTCAGGGCGGGCGGCCCAGGAAGGTGCCACTTTGGCATGTGGATCACCCCCCAGCCGAAGACAATCGAGGCCACACAGACTCCAGAGGAGCCTTTTCCCTCCCCCTTGGCTGCCAAATGGATAGATGGGGCCTCCACCAGGGAAAGAGCTATGGCTGGTGCCAACCCTTTCATGTCAGAGAGACAGATCCGCCCGACACGGCGCTCTTCCTGTCTACTGAACACCCACTCTTGTGTCCTCCTGGGGGTGGTCCTCCTCCCCTTGAAGTCCTGGGCCCCCCCCTCCTCCCCAGCTCAGAATGAGCCTCAGTTGCCTGACTGTGGTAGGGCCTCTCATGTCCTTGTGGAGCTCGCATACAGACAAAATTAAATTTGTTTCTCTCCTGTTAATCCGTCTTATGTCAATGTAATTATTCGGCCAGGAAAAGAACCAACAAGGGAGGAAGGGAAAAGTTTTCCTCCCCTACCGCGTCATCAGTTAGTTGGCAAAGTTTCTTTCTCTTTCTTTCTTTCTTTCTTTCTTTCTTTCTTTCTTTCTTTCTTTCTCTTTCTTTTCTTTCTTTCTTTCTTTCTCTCTTTCTTTCTTTCTTTCTCTTTCTTTCTTTCTTTCTTTCTAGTTCATAAAATGACACATTTAAAAAAATTTTTTTTATGTTTATTATTTCTGAGACAGAGAGAGACAGAGCATGAGCGGGGAAGGGGCAGAGAGAGAGGGAGACACAGAATGGGAAGCAGGCTCCAGGCTCCGAGCTGTCAGCACAGAGCCCGACACGGGGCTCGAACTCACGGGCCGTGAGATCGTGACCCGAGCCGAAGTCGGACGCTCAACCGACTGAGCCACCCAGGAGCCCCAGTAATGATGCATTTAAAAATTGGTACCTTAAGTTTGATGAAACACAGTACCGTGGGGAGAAACCTGTGAGAGATTCTCCTCTTAAGAGTTCATACTCTAGTAAAGGAGAGAAGACACCCCAAAGAGGCGGTATTCGGGACACATTTTAGGCAGCCTTATGCGATCCATTACTCACGTGCTGACTCAGACACAACCACAGGAGCTGTGGAGGTGGAGGGGAAGCCGGATGAGAGTCTCAAGGACAAGGAATTGCAGAGTGGGAATAGCGGCGACTTCGAGAGCGTCTACTGAGGGACAGACGTTACCTTAGATGCAGTATATAAATCAGCTTCCCTGCAACAAGATGAATTTGGAAAGCCAGAGAAAAGGGAGGAGGGAGGAGGCATTCTTTCAGGGACAAATAACAGATCCACTAACAGTACCTTAGGCGATAAAAGTGATTAATTTTCTCCCATTACAAGGAGTCCAAAGAGAGGCTGTCCCAGGATGGTTTCAGGGCTTGGTGATGCATCGAGGCCCTATCCCCACTCTGTTCTTGTTGCTTGATTGCTCTGCTGTCTGTGGGATGATAGCGTGTCCCTGTACGGCTACCAGATGGCTCTTAGAGCTCCAGGCATCCCAGCTACGTTCAAGGTGGGGAGCGCACGGGGGCGCAGCACCATCTGCAGCTACCCAGTTAATCAGGAAAACCAAGGCTTCCCCGGGGCTTCTAGCAGCCTTCCTTGAATTGCATTGTCTGGGAGACATGGCAGCCTCTTCCCTTTACGGACGCCGGGAATGGATGCGAAGTCACATGCTTGGCAAGACGTGACAGGAGAGAAATGCCAGGATGCAACCAAACTACTGCTCATCGCCAGGGCGGGGGCACCGCTGTTGCAAACAGAAGGGGTGCTGGGTCAGGGAGCCTGGAAAATGGGGTGGATGCCTGTTGTGCAGACAACGAAGAGTAGCCTGCCCCGTGCCTTTTGGGGGAGCACACGGTGCCTGCGGAAGGCCTGGGACGCTAGTTTAGCAGGAAGGAAGGCAGGATGAGTGAACAGCACTCATGGGGAGTAGGTCCGGGAAAGCAGGCTCTCCTGCGGCATTTTGAGGAGAGAGGAAGAGAAGAGAAGGGGCTGGGGGAAGAGCTCACTTATCTCCTCCACTGGTACACATTCAGCAAGGCTGGGTTTGGTCTTCGTTTTTTTCTTTTTTCCCCCCTTCACTTAAATTATATATTTGAGACTGGAGGTTCCGCCCCAGGGTGGGCATGTGCCTTTGCGTCTCCCACACAGACTTTGGTGATGGGGCCTCTTGGGGTCGACCTGGTGACATTTGACTGGGCAGGAGGAGCATCTAGTCTGTTTATAGCTCTGACAGGTAATACTCTCCACTTGGTAAAGGCCATGAGATTTCTGACAAATTCTGCAGAAGACCCCAGATAGCCAAAGCAATCTTGAGAAGAACAAAGCTGGAGGCCTCACACTCCCTGATTGCAAACAATATGACAAAGCTAAGGTAATCAAAACGGTATGGCCTTGACATAAAAACAGACACCTAGATCATGTAAGAGATTAGAGAGCCCAGAAATACGCCCATGCACATACAGTTAATTCATCTTTGACAAAGGAGGCGGGAATATGCAACGGGGAAAAGGTAGTCTCTTCCATAAATGGTGCTGGGAAAATGGGACAACCACATGCAAAAGGATGAAACTGGACCCTTGTCTTCCACCAGACACAGAAATAAATTGAAAGTGAATCAAAGACCTAACTGTGAGTCCTGAGCGCATAAAACTCCTAGAAGAAAACATGGGTGGTGAGCTCCTTGATGCTGGTCCTGGAGATGACTTTTTGGACCTGACTCCAAAAGCAAAGGCAGCAAAAGCAAAGATAAACTTTTGGGACGACATCAAACTCAAAAGCTTCTGCACAGCAAAGGAAAGAATGTACAAAATGAAAAGGCACCTACTGAATGGGATAAAATATTTACCAATCATATATCTGCTAAGGGGTTAACGTCCAAAATATATAAAAAGCTCATACAAGTCAGTAGCAAAAGATAAACAGTCCAATTAAAGATTCAGAGGATGTGAAGAGACATTTTTCCAAAGAAGGCATACAGATGGCTAACAGGTACTTGAAAAGGTACTAAACATCACTTATTCTCAGGGAGGTGAAAATTAAAACCACAACGAGGCATCCCCTCACACCTGTCAGAATGGCTAGAATGAAAAAGACAAGGAAGGGACGCCTGGGTGGGCGGCTCAGTTGGTTAAGTGTCCGACTCTTGGTTTTGGCTCAAGTCATGGTCTCATGGTTCATGAGTTTGAGCGCCGTGTTCAGCTCCGTGCCGACAGCGTGCAGCCTGCTTGGGATTCTGTCTCCCTCTCTCTCAGTCCCTCCCCCCTTGCTCTCTCTCTCTCTCTCTCTCAAGAGTAAACAAACATTTTAAAAACATTTTTAAAAAGACAAGGAGTAACAAGCGTTGGTGAGGATGTGGAGAAAAAGGAACCCTCATGCACTGTTAGTCTGAAGATAGACTGGTGCAGCCACTCTGGAGAACGGTACAGAGACTCCTCAAAAAAATTAAAAATAGAAATACCATAGGTTCCAAGAACCACTGCTGGATATTTATCTGAGAAAAACAGAAACACTAATTCTAAAAGATATATGCACCCCCATGCTTATCAAAACATTTTGCAACACCCAAGATATGGAAAGAACTCAAGTGTCCACCGATGAATGAATAAAGAAGATGTGATAAATAATATATAATAGTATGTATGTAACGGAATACTATTCAGCCATGAAAAAGAAAGACATCTTGCCATTTGCATCTAATGGACTTGAGGGCATTATCCTACGTGAAACAAGCCAGACGGATAAAGACAAATGCCGTGTGATGTCACTTATATGTAAAATTTAAAACAGACAAATAGAAAGACCAAGTTCATAGATCCTGAGAACGGATGGGCGGTTGCCAGAAGCAAGGGGTGGCGGGTGGGCACGATGGGTGAATGGAGTCAAAGGGCACAAAGTGCCAGTTATAAAATAATATGGCATAGGGCTGTACGGTGTGCTGATGCGCTTGGGTATCTGTAACTTCGATAGCCACCTGTAGGGTCATGCGGTCGTAAGTATTGTCATGCGCATTTCAAAGCTGCTAAGAGAGTAGATCTAAAATTCTTCATCACGAGAAAACAATTATAACCACGTATCGGGATAGGTGTTGGCTAAACTTACTGGGGTGATCATTTTGCGATATGTACAAATGCCAGATCATTATGTTGCACATTGGAAACCGATACAGTGTTAGATGTCAGTTATAGCTCAACAGAAAGGTAAGTGGATTTTTAAACGATCAAATGGTAAATAAGAAATCTAGAGTGGCTACAATAATATTAGATAAGTTAGACACCAGGACAAAAAGTATTACATCAATAAAGAGGCCAATATGTAATCACAAAACGATCAATTCATCGGGAAGACAAAACCACCATAAACATAGGTTTGTTGACTAACAAGGCCTCAAAATATATGAAACAAAAACTGACAAAGTAGGAAATACGTGATATTAACGCCCCGCTCTAAGTACGCAATAAAATATCTAGAAAAAATGTCACTAAAGACATAGATGGCTTACTTGATCTTTATAGAGCACTGTGCTCAACAACTGAAGGAAAAATGCACTTTTGAGAGACAGAGCGTGAATGGGGGAGGGGCAGAGAGAGAGGGAGGCGCAGAATCGGAAGCAGGTTCCAGGCTCCGAGCCGTCAGCACAGAGCCCGACGCGGGGCTCGGACCCACGGACCGTGAGATCACGACCTGAGCCGACGTCGGACGCTGAACCGACTGAGCCACCCAGGCGCCCCAGTGAGTTAAATTTTTAAAAATGGCCGAGTGACAGCAACAGGAAGTAGGTTTGGGGAGGCAGCCTGCGTGCGAGTAGGCCACGAGGTCCCAGAACTCGGAACTGGGACGGAGGTCTGAAGTGAAGGGGAAGGTCTGGAAACCGTTGATTGGCGGCTCTGAAAGGGGCACATTTCCTAGCTGGGAGGGACCCGGGAGTTCATCTACTCTGCTCGCAGCTCTCAGACGAGGCGGGCTTCTGTTCTAGACCAGCGGTGGCACAGAATGGGCTCCACTGGGCGTCTCCTGGGTTTGCATGCTGGGCTTTCTCCTCCACCTCCCCGCCGCTCTGTTTCCACTGCAAGACAGGGCAGGTGGCGACCTCCCGTTGGGTTCGTCTGACACTGAACGTGCCCTGCAGATTGGGCACTTGGTGGGAGGGGAAGGCGAGGGGTCACAGGGTAATGCAGCGTCACAGACAAATACCCTCCCAGAGGCCAGCCGGTAAAGCCGATGGGTCAGGTGGACAGGATCTAAGTCACAGACTTCAGCCGGCATCAGCCTCGCTGCCGGGGGGGGTGGGGACCAGGACACGGGGGGGGGGGGGGGGGGGGTAGGGTGCACCCTGAGCTACTCAGCTCCCCCTGGGCGGCAGCACGTAAAAACCTGCCTTCACGTTGTGACTCTTCCCATTTCTTGAACGACACGTCGGGAGCCCAGATTTTTATGTGAAATTTTGGATTTTAAAGTGTGGCACTGGATTTTAATATGAATCACTAGATGGGAAATAGAAGGACAGACAAAGGAGCACGCAACTCAGCAGCCTTGCTCCCCACGGGCTCCCTGCCTGGCACTGTCCCCAGAGGGAAGTCTCCGGCTCTGGATTCGGGGGCCCTCTCGGCCCCCACAGCCCCCTTTGCCCGCCCGGAGCCCCCTGCAGGGTAGCTGTCTATGCAGCGGCCACCACTGGGTCTGGGGGCTGTTTCCCGTTTCCGGCCCAAGGTCACCTGGTCCCCCAGTGACAAGCCGGGCACAGGATTGCTTCCCTGTCATGACAGGGAGAGCAGAGCCCCGCCTCACCCGCACCCCAGCTTAGAGCTGAAAGCCCCCCGTGGACTTTCCCCGCAGACTCTTATTCTGAGGCTGTCACCCACAGACCGTCACACCCAGGACCGCCAACCCGCCGCTGTGCAGAGAGCCCAGCGCTTGTCCCTTCTCAGCACTGCTTGGGATGTTGACGGCTCCCCCACTTTACTTTGGCCCCCGTTTCTGCATAGCTGGAGCCCCCAGGCTGCTCTCTTAGGAGTGATAATGAAAACACAGCCTTTTCTTTCTGGATTTTCCACTGGCCATTAAGGGATCTGTATCTGCCACAGGGAGATCTGCTAATGCACAGTTACAAGTGTTTGTAAACGGCTCTTCTGCGGTCCTTAATAGAACGGGTAGCTCATATTGCTGTGGGAGGGACGGCATGTCCCGTGTGGCCTGTCTTCCTCAGGGAAGGGGAAAGAGGGAGGAGGAGAGGGGAGTTTATTGCTCGAGGACACAGCCACCCTGACGGGGCCACAGCCTGACCCTGAACACACCCACCAAAGGGGAGCAGCTGGGATCAGCAGGGCGGGTGAGGGTCATACAGGGACGGGGCAGGACGTATCCACAGAGACGGAGATGCAGAGACCCAGCTTCGTATTTGCACCAGATGAGCAAGGGGGCCGAGCCCGCCAGGCAGAAGTTGGCGGCCTAAACAGGGCCGGCAAAGCACGTCCAGGTCAAGAGCAAGGGCTTCTCTGAGTCTTCCGAAGGCCGGCTGGGTCCTGCCGTCTGCCGTGTGCCGAGTCTGCAGGGCGTCTGTGGATGCGAGCGGGCAGTGGCCTGGGACCAGGGAGCCCGGGGTTCTGTTTCTAGTCCGGCTTTGATCCTGAAACTCTTGTCAGCCACACTGCCGATCAGATTTGTCCCTTTGAAGCTTCTGTTTTGGTCCAGAAAACACGAAGGTTCTGGTGAATGGCGGTACACGCTAGTCTGCGGGGGAAGCCGGCGGGGCGTCTGTCCTGCCTCTTCCCTGACACTCGGCCCCCAGGACTCTGACCCGACTCCTTGGGAAGTAGTGGCCTTTCCGGGGACTCTTCTCTCACGGCACTTCCTCGAACCTCTCTGCGTCCTCGTCTTTCCCGCCCGTTCCCTCTTCCGGACCAGCTCAGTTGTGGGCGGGTTCGTAAGACGGCAGAGGAAGCGTGGCCGCGTGAGGGTGGCAGGGCAGGGGTGCGGCCGCTGTACCGGTGACCCCACGGGTCACCCCTTGACAGACTGTATTCTGGGGCCAACCCGGCTCCGCCTGCCTGCGAGAGTCCAGTTTCGCTGGAACACAGCCACACGCGTGAGTTTTCGGATTGTCTGTGGCTGCTTTTGTCTTACGCGGGCAGAGTCGAGTAGTCGTAAAAACGACCGTGTGGCCCTCAAAGCCTGAACTACTACCCGGCGTTTTACACAGAACGTTTGCTGAACCCACATCATTGCACAGTTTGCACACCTGGCCTCAAATCCCGGCTCCGGAGCGTTCTAGCTGCGGTGTGGAGGGAACCACTCTGGACCTCAGTTTCCTCTTCTGTGGATGGGGGACACTGTCCCCTCCGTACCCGGCTTCTCAAGTTCGCGGTGGGTAATGAGCACGGAGCCCTTTGCAATCTGCAGCCTGCTGTGTAGACGGCAAGGGTTGCTGTTCCTCCCTTTCCTTCGAGCCTTAAGGATTGCCCCAGTTCCTTAGCTTCATCCTCTTTGGTTATTTCTGGGACTGGAGCCATTAAAACCTACAATTTGCAGGCAGTGCTAATGCTAATTTCCTAGTCAGCCTGCCTTTCTGCAGCCTGTCAAATGGCAAGGAGGTATTTAAATAAGCGTGAATTATGTAGAGGAATTGGTTCATGAATGAAGCCCGCAGTCACATATTGTGCTCCAAGAGTTAAAGAAAATCCCGATTTATACCTTCTCTATTCAGTGGAGAAATTACAGCTGCATGGTAACTATATTTAGACCCCCGTGTCACCTTCTTTGGTCAAATATTCTCTTTGGTTGTAGCAGCAGTTTTGTGCACGCTTCCAGAAAGAGAGGCTCTGAGGACTCACAGGAGGGCGTGCGGACCTGGGTCATTACCCGGGCTCCGGGCACGCTGTCCGCTCGGCTGAGCTGACGAATATACGAACTAGGAAATCCACTACGGTGGCGGGCAGCCCCCATGCCTCCACAGGGCTCGGAGGGAGCACACGGGCCAGAGTACGGGGCGCAAAGACCGTCATGCACGTGCGCTTCGTGCAGGGCTCGGCGAGAAATCTGCAGAGGCAGCAGGCTGTGGCCTGTGGGGCCGGATAAAGCCTGAAGACTTGCTTTGTTTGGCTCACGTAGTGGGGTGTGTGTGTTTTTTATATAATTTGTATGTCTTTGGTCGAAGATGTTTGCTGCAGCCCAGCGCCTGCCCTCCCACCTCCCTGATGTGCTGGGCATCGCCGCCCGACCTAATAATTCAGGCACTGCCCCACTTCGCTAAGCAGTGGTGGTCTCTGTTAGGTCCGTTACAGCACCAAAGCCTCTTCGGTTCTGGCGAACCCCCCATTCTGGGGGAGAGGGCTTGCTAAAGCCAGATGAGGAGTCCGGACTCCAGACAAGTGGAGGGGGAGGTTCAGGGCAGGGCGGTAACATCTACAAGGGAACCAGAGCGTGTCGGGAAGTCCGAGTGGGCCCAAACAGCCGGAAGTAGCAACAGAAGTATAAGAGTAAACGTTGGCACCTCTGTGGCGGACCCACAACTGGCCTCTGAGACACACGGGGCACTGGACTGGGGCAGGACCCCCGTTTCTACGTCCCGCCACTGTCGGAGCTGGCCCGCTGCCTCCTGCGAGGCCTGGCCACGACTGGCTTGAAAACTCAGCAGGGCCGATGCCGTGCCCTCCGTTGAGAGGGTTGGAGGTCTGCGGATGTCGGAGACACAGGCGATGCTTCGTGTGGTGTGCGGTCTCCGTCTTCCGGCACGTGCCTGTCACTCGGCGAGGAGCCAGTGCTGAGGGTATGTGCATGCTCGTAAGGGAAGAGCTCACAGTGGGTGGCGACAGGCTTGATTATCGTTTGTAGGCTTGCTACATTTACGTCTGTAAAATCCCTTGCGTCGTTGGAGGTAGTAGACATCCTTGTTTTGTTCCTGATTTGTTTTTTTGTACAAATACAGGAGTTCATAACCCTGTTTTCATGCCCCGGACCTCTTTTCTGAAGTAAGATTTTAAATGCACAAAGTACATAAGATTGCAAAGGAGACCAGGTACGTAAGTAGTCGCTGAAATATTATCGCTGTATTAAATAGCAAGATATCATGGCAGGTCTGATAAATACCATAGTTTCGAAGCAATGACAGGCATAAATAATATTCTGAGATACTGTGACAACTGTGATATGATATAAAAATATTGGTGATTTCTATTGGCAACAAAATCATAGGTAATTTCCTGCGGTTTACTACTTAACATTCCCAATTGGAGGAAAAGCTACATTTCTGTCGGAGGTCAGTGAAAATAAATCTGTAATCTTTTTATGCATCTAACACGTAGATTAAGAAACATGATGAAAAATCCTTGCTAGTGATTCCTCAGTAAGTGAGATGCCAGCTGTAGGCTGAGGTCTGTGTATTCTTTCATGTTCGGGAAATACCCACCAATTTTTATTTTATTGAGGGTTTTAGAGATGGGTATGGAATTTCCTTTTCAGAATCGATGAAAATGACATGGTTTCCCTCACTTGGGCTGTCAGTGTGATGAGTTACATTGATGGGTTTCCTAGTACTCAACTCTCCTTCCTGAGTTCCATCTTCCCTGGTAACATCCGAAACGTCCTCTCCTCCAGCCCAAGCACTTCTGTCCCGTTGCGATCAGCTGGTCCCACGGGCGTGGGGCTCTGTCCACCTCCTGGGATTGCTGCCTCTGCCCCTCCAGACAGTCTGTCATAATTCGTGGACAACTTGCCCACACACTAACCTCCTCCAGTTCGGACTATTGTTCCTATACTGGCCAGTCAAGTCTTCAAGTCGGAAGGAGTTCCGTCCTTTATGGGGGAGAGTCCTGATAGGTGATTTCCAGATTTCTTATTTCTTAGTCCTTTCGTGTTGCCCCTGGGATGCCCTTGCCGCTCTGGTGAGACCTGTTGCTGGTGGTTGGTTTACGCCTGCCCATGGTCTGAGAGGTTTGGGGGAATATTTTGTCAGGTAGTTTTGTTTAACATCTTGTCTATAGGCTTTTTCTTTTGTTTTTGCAGAGGGATTAGGGAAAATCTACACCTAAGCCACAGCTCGCTGCAAGAGAGATTTTCAGTTACCACTTTAAATCCTTTCATGCCCATTGGTGTAGCTAAGCTTTCTATTTCTTCTTGTGTCAACTTTGGCATTAAAAACATTTTTTTAACGTTTATTTATTTTTGAGAGACAGAGAGAGACAGAACACAAGCAGGGGAGGGGCAGAGAGAGAGGGAGACACAGAATCCGAAGCAGGCTCCAGGCTCCGAGCTGTCAGTGCAGAACCCGACGTGGGGCTCGAACTCACAAACCGCGAGATCACCACCTGAGCCGAAGTCGGACGCTGAACCGACTAAACCACCCAGGCACCCCTAAAACATTGTTTTTAATAGAAATGTATTTGCCTCATCTTGGTTTTAAAGTTATTTATCTCTCATTGTATTTTAAAATCTTGTTTTGTGTGTAATTATTCATACCAGCGGGTTTCCCATCTGGGAGCTTCATCCGGTAGGACAGTTAGTTAATCCTCTCTATTGCTCTCTAGCTCTCCATTTAATTGTCTGCACTTATCTTTGTTATTTCCTTCCGCTTCCTTTGTTTGTTCTTTTTCTAGCTTCTTGAGTTGAATGGTTTGTCCGTTATCTCAAATGGTTTTATAAACAGACTTACAACTGAAAATGTCCCCTTGCTTTAGGTATAGCTCACCAATTTGGACACAATTTTGTTCATTCAACAATAAGTACTGCACAATATCTCCTATGACTTCCTTTGGCTGAATAGTAGGCTTCCAAAAACAAAATAGTATGCTCCCAAACTTTTAGATATGGACGCTTTAAAAAAAATAAAACTTTTGTTCTTTAGTCCCATTTTTTATTACATTGTAGTCAGAGAACATCCTTGATGCGATGTTAATTCTCTGGAATTTGTCGGACTTTCCTGTGCAGTGTATATATATTATCTCCAAAATTCTATGTGGGTTCCAAAGAATGCTGCATTCCCATTGGACATAAACTTCCTCCACTTTAAAAGTGTTAAACATATTCCTTATGTTATTCAAATAGTCTGTATCTTTGCTTACTTTTTAAAATCTGTGGCTCAAGCAGTTTCTGAGACAGAAATGTCATAGTCTCCTCTCAGACTTGCTGATTTTCTTTTATTTCTCCTTGTATTTCTCTCAATTGTTGCATTCCTTTACATATCTTTAGGATATCTTGTTACGTACGTGTATCTTCTTCTGTTTTTCCTTTTATCAGCGTATCATATAAAGCTTTGTTTCATATCATGCTTTCCCTCTAAATTCTATTTTGTCTGATGTCAAACTTGTTTGCTTGGTTTGGCTCATCTTTGGTCTATCTTTTCTCCATTCCTTTTGGCATCACTTTGTTAAAATTATGTCTCTTAGAGACAAGGTATTGCCAAGTGTTGTTAGTTTTTACTTGTCTTCTTTCTCTTTGCCTTTCTGAAATTCAGTATGAGCTCATCTTCTTTGGGTCAGTTCACTGCATTTGCATTTATTGCAATTAATGTAACAGTAAAACTTTTCTGCGATCTTATTTCTTCTATTTATTTATGTTTTATCTATACTACTGAACATTTTATTCTACTGACTTCGGAGTTGCACATTCTCCTTTTATTCTTCTCCAGGCTACCCCTAGAGTATGAATTTCCATACCAGTATACCAGTATCTACTTTCCACACTTACCTGTCGTTAGGTCACTACCCAAACTTGACAAATGCTTCAGCGGGTCATAAGCTTCCAGTCTTCCTTTTCTCTATTCCCTGCACCCCACCCCGATATTTCGGTACCGTTTAAAGTTTTAGTTCTGCATTGTAATGGGCACACCTTTTTTTTACATTTGTTTTCCTTTGCTTATGTAGTCAATACTAAATTTTACTAAGTTATTTCCTTTCTGGATATAGTTGGTTTTTCTCGGATTAACCACAATAACAACAACAACAAAACTGTTGGGGAACTCCAAGGATGATTAAAAAACATTTTTTTAATGTTTATTTATTTTTGAGAGAGAGAGAGAGAGAGAGCGAGGGAGAGAGAGAGAAAGCACGAGCAGGGGAGGGGCAGGGAGAGAGGGAGACCCAGAATCCAAACCAGGCTCCAGGCTTTGAGTTGTGAGCACAGAGCCCGACTTGGGGCTCAAACCCACGAGCCGTGAGATCGTGACCTGACCTGAAGTCGGACGCTCAACCGGCTGAGCCACCCAGGCGCCCCTCCAAGGGTGATTTTGAAGATGATCCTATTATGATAATGCTTTCTGAGATTTTGTAAGTGTAAGAGTTTATTTATTTATTTATTTTGAGTTAAAAATCCTAGGCTTACTTTTGGGGGGCGTGACTATGTTACCTCTTGGTTCTTGTCATTCTGATGCTTTTTTTTTCCTTTCGGGAGGCTTGTGTTTCACCTTTGGAAGCTCCCGCATACTGTGGGTGTGTCCCTTATTTTTACCACACTACATCTCACTGTTTTCTCCCCTTCTTATTGGTGCCATTAGGCACTCTAAGAGCCATTTAAATTGAGAATTTACCTGGCTCTTGAATTCTGGGAAATTTTTGGCCATTAGTTTTCAGATATGCCCCGTGCTCCGTCTCTCTCCCGCTTTAGGATGCTATTACGGGATTGCCGACACTTGTGCCATCCTCTGCGCCTGTGGTGGCTTTAAGGAAGTAGCTCCGAAACTCTTTGACACCGAGAGGTGGGGTCTGTGCCTCTCCGCTCGAACCTGCTCGACCAGTAGAACGTGGTGAGGGGTATGTGTGCCAGTTTCCAGATTCACACCGAGAAAACTGCGGCTCGAGCCCTTTTGTGTCTTTGTTGTCCTTCTGGGGGGATTGAGAGAATTGAGGCTGGTGGAGTGTTCTCTCTGCTACGTTTAGTTAGAAGTCTCTTCCTGGTTGATTGTCCTTTTATCGTTATAATACTTTTCATTTTTATTTTGAAATTTTATTTTTCATTTTGTCTCTATTAGGTTTTAAATATGTCTATTTTTATCAGTACATAGCTGGAGTCGAAAGCCCATTTCATAGTCTCTGATTTAAATACAGGAGTTTAGGGGCGCCTGGGCGGCTCCGTCAGTTGGGCGTCCGACTTCGGCTCAGGTCATGATCTTGCGGTCCGTGGGTTCGAGCCCCGCATCGGGCTCTGTGCTGACAGCTCGGAGCCTGGAGCCTGCTTCGGATTCTGTGTCTCCCTCTCTCTGCCCCTCCCCTGCTCGTGCTCTGTCTCTTTCTCAAAAATAAGTAAACATTAAAAAAATTAAAAAAATTTTAAATATAGGAGTTTGATTCTTTTACATTTACTTTGGGTTTTACACATTATACTTATTCCTTCTCTTCTTTTTCTATTTCCTAGATCCATGATTTATTTGTTCTCCTTTCTTATGTTTTCTTGGCTTGGTATCTCTCTCCTTTCTCTCCCTTCTGCTAATGCGTAAATTATGCCTTATATTTCTTTTTCTTTTCATTGACATTTTAACTTACGTACAAAAGTTGATTTTTCTCAAAGTTTAAAATATATGACTTTAGACTTTCCATTATCTTTTTGATAATATTGACCATACTTTCCTTAGAGTCTTTTAAAAAATATTTTATTTATTTTTAAAAATGTTTTTAATGGTTTTTTTGTTTTTGTTTTTGTTTTTTTGTAGAGAAAGAGACAGAGTGCAAGCAGGGGAGGGGCAGAGAGAGAGGGAGACGCAGGATCGGAAGCGGGCTCCAGGCTCCGAGCCGTCAGCACAGAGCCCGACGCGGGACTTGAACCCACGAACCGGGAGATCCTGACCAGAGCTGAAGTCGGACGCCCAACCGACCGGGCCACCCAGGTGCCATGTCTTTTCTCTTTAGAAGATTGCTTTATTATCCTAAATTTTTTGTGGCTGAATTATTCTGTAAGTTGTGCTAATTGTCTCTCAGAGCATCTGCTGTCCTCATCTGCCTTGCACATTTGGTGTGTGACTCACGGGGAGGGCCATCCTTGGTCCTTTCTGTCCTTGTTGTTCCACTGCTGCTTCTTTATGCCTGGTCGTGGCGACCCCCACCTGGCCCACTCAGCTCCGCGGTTCGAAACCAGGTCTTAAGTTGGAAACTTGAGGCTCTTGTCCGCAGGAACGTTTCGGATCCAGATCCTGAGCCAGCGGGTAGTGTGGCCCAGGCCCTGCCTGTGTAGACATCCCTAATCCCTTCTGCTGCTTTGGGCCACAGCTTAATGTAGGAGGCAGCCAGGAGGTGGGCCAGCCTCCCTGAGCCTCGGCTGGCGGGTGAGGGAGCCCGCCTCAGCTCCGTTGGAGCTCCTCGTTGCACAAGCCGGCCCGGGGTGGGTGCCCGCCGAAGGTGAGCAGGGCGCTCGGTCCGTCCGCGGCCCCGGAGCCCAGAGGCCCACCGCCGTGGCTCGCTGAGGTGCCTGCCGTCCTTGTTGGAATATGACTTAAGTTTGAGACAAGCCATCACTTTGGTTTGGAGCAGAGGGTTGTGTTTTTGTCTTAAAATGCGAACTCAGAGCTCCAGGTGAAACAGAGCTGAAGCTTGTACATTTTCACGGTCTGACCGAGCAGTTCACGTTTAGGAATTTACCCTAAGGACGCAATTGGAGAATATGTGTGTAATGATGTTCAATGTGGTATTTTGTAATCAGAGTGAAAAGCTGGAAGCAACTCAGATGGTCGTCAATAAGGGATTCAATAATTTATGGCACATCAGTAAGTTATGACACAGCCACGCCTCTGTGGCTGGGAGTGACCCCCCAGCTCTGAGAGGCTCGAATTTGGTAGGTTTGTAAAGCTTTGGCTCTTGTCTTTTTTTAAAAAATAAAATATCCACAGACGATTCTGATTTGCCTACAGGATTAGGAATCACTGCTATGAGAGTGTCTAATATTCTGGAAAGTAGATTAATTTTAATTCCAGGATCACATTTTGTACCGGAACGTTCTATACTGGGGGTTGTCCAACCGCAGCCCGTGGGCTGCTGCCTGATTTGATGGCCCTTATATTTTGCAGTGGTTAGAAAGAAAAAAAGCAAAAAAGAATCATATTTCATGATATGTGAGAGTCACATGAAATTCCAACGTGGGGACTCAGCTGTCGAGGGACAGGAGCAGGGTCGGGTGGTTGTGACAGGGACCGTGTGGCCCACAAATCTTCAGGTATTGACTATGCGGACCCTCACAGAAAGTGTGCGGACCCTGCTCAGGGAGACCGTCTCTCACTCTTGCTGCAGACTGGACGGCAGCTGTTCGATTGCCGGTGCAGGTGTGTGTGCGCGTGTGTGTGCTGTGTCTGTGCGTGCACGTGCGTGTGTGTGCACGTGCGCGTGCAGGGACTGGCTCCTTCTCCTCCGTCTGTAGCTGGAAAGCGGCCGTCCTGCTGTCAACTGTAAAGTCTGGGTGCCTGTCTTCTCACTCCACCAAACACAACGAAGGCCGAGCCGCCGCGGGTCCCTGGGGACAGGGGTCCATCGGCCCGAGGTTGCCCAGCAACGACAGCTCTGGAACGACTGGCTTCCAACGGCTCTCGTCCCTCACTCGGGACTCGGGCTCTGCCATTTTGCTTTGTGTCGGTGACGCTGGTCTCGGGGGACGCGGGCACCCTTGGCTGCTGCGGTCACCGGGTCCACTGGCTTCTCTTGCCCAGGCCGCGCGGTTCGGGCCCTGCCTATTCCACCCCTCCCCGCCCTGCCGCAGCGGCGCTCCCCCCGCACCCCCAGTATCAGCCCCCCGCCCCGGGCCCCAGCATCCCGGAGCAGGAGCCTGAACGCCAGGGGCTGACAGACATCGTCAGACACAAGGGGGCCAAGGGGGGGCCGTGATCGATGCTGCCGCGGGACAGGACAGCCCCAGGAGCACAGGCGCGTCCGTGCATTTCCAAGCGCTAATGGGATGTCAGCAGGGCCCCTGGCACCGTCGCGGACAGCCTGCTACTGACACACCCGAGACACAGAGTCTGGGCTCAGGGCGGGAGGCTGGGGGGGAAGGCTGGCTCCGAAATGTGACGCCTCTGGGAAGCAGCGGTGGAGTCTGGGGTCTGATGTGCCCAAGCCCCAGTCTCCCTCACCCCCGCCTTGCTATCTGTGCCCCGGCCTCCCTCACCCCCGCCTTGCTATCTGTGCCCCGGCCTCCCTCACCCCCGCCTTGCTATCTGTGCCCCGGCGTCCCTCACCCCTGCCTTGCTATCTGTGCCCGGGGGCAGGGACACCCATGCCCAGGGCCACAGTGGGGACAGAAGAAAACGTGCCCGCACAGCGCCCGGCACACAGCCCCCCCCGTGGGACCTGCTTGTCCCCAGCCACCTCCCATATCATGGCTCGTGACCTGCAGCCATCGGCTCGCTCAGAGCCTGGAACGGGGCTGGCCGTCACTCAGCAGGGTCTGCCTCAGGGGAGGGAACCAGAGTGACGTTATTTGGGGTCAGTGACGTCCTCCGTGCAGCAGGTCAAGAGAGAGGCGTTTTTATTTCACTTGGGTCTCCTGCAGGGGATTCGGATGTCCCTGCATCCTCTTAAGGCAGGACGATGAATCACTCAGGGAACTCGTGCCAACCTGTTATTACGTGAAAATAGAAACCTCACGGCCCATCAGAAGGGCCACCGCTAACCGCAGACCTCGTCGCCCGTTGCCGCCCTGCACGCTTCCAGGATTCAGAGGTGCGGACGCAGCCGCCTCTTTACTGTGGCGTGCAAAGGCCGCGGGTGCCCACGCAGCGTCACTGCTGGGGTGTCTCACCAGGCCTGCATGTGGAGAACATTCCGGACAGGCTCGCTTCCCAGCAGGGGCTTCTCTCCCGTGCGAACGTCTCCTGCCCTTGCCACGCTCTGTGGCCAGCTCCAGGCTGCCTCTGCCGTCCCGGCTCGGCCTCCTCTGGGCCCGCGGACCCTCGGAGCTGTCACAGCCGCTGGGCCCGGGCATTGGCGGTCGGTCACCCTTCTTTGTGTTTCTGTCTTCCGCTAGTTTCTGAGTCCTTGAGATCAGGACCGTGCCTTGTTTTCGCGTCCCGCACACGTGGGGCCGTCAGTCCCCGAGTGTGAGCCGGTGCGTCTGGGCTGGGGCGGACGGGCTGTGTTTCTCACGAGCTCCCGAGTGACCCCCGAGCCGCCAGCCCAGGGACCCCACCCTGGTAGCAAAGCCTCAGGGCCTAACCTCCCATCTCCTTCAGTGCTTGTCAAAAGCACAAATGTTCTGGAATCAAGTATTACATATAAAAACACTTGGAGAACCGTAGAACGTTTGCGAACACATCAGGACCAGATGTGACTGATTATTACATTTTAAAAATAAATAGACATGTGATTTTGGCTGCTACAACAGCCAGCTGAAAAGTCGTTGCTACAGCCAGTACACGGATTAAAAAAAATAATAATGAAAAACAGAACAAAAAGTGGCTGACTCTTCATTTTTGTATTTTTTCATTAGCCGATTGAATCCGCTTTCTACTTTGGCAGTTGGGGGATGTAATTTATTTAGATATATTGGCACGCATTTGGAGACTGGCATTTCATCTCTGTTCAATTTAAAAAATGCTGTCTCCTCTAAAGTCACTTCAAAGTTAATCCACTTGAAGAAACAAGGGAAAGCAAGGTGAGCCTCTGTTTACAGTGACGGGAATGTCCTCAGTCATACTGAGCCCCCGACTCATCCATCCGGGAGTCTGAAATCCGCACACGGGTCCCTGCCGGTGGCTGGGGCTACTGACGGCCAGGTCACACAGCACGAGGCTCTGAATAGACGCCTTCAGCAATTGCCTTCCTCAGGGCCCCCCAGAGCCTCCGCGCACCGGCCCCCGAGGCTGCGGGAAGCCCGGCCGAAGGCTGCCGGCCCCGCCGTCCCGTGTCAGCGGGAAGCTGGCATTTTCGCCCTGGGGTGATGCTCCCGGGATGGGTTGGTGCCTCGGCTGGTGGAGTCCACAGATCGTGCCTGATGGTCAGGATGCGGGAGGAGGGTCGTTTGGACACGAACGGGCTCCAGCAGGCTCCGTTCACCTCAGTGGCCGATGCTGTGAGCTTGGGGTCCGATGCCTCGGATGTACATCCTGGCTCTGGTGCTCTCTCTGAGTTCTTCCAGTGTTCTCTTCCTCAGTGTCCCCATCTGTCGGCGAGGACCCCGGGCGTGTCCTGAGAGAAGGGTGGTGGGCAGCACTCGACGGCTCCAACGTAAACCAGTGGGCACGGCACCCGCCTCGGAAGCGTTAACTGCTCTGCTCGGCCCGGTTGGGGCTGCCGCTGCTGACTGCCAGGGGCTGGGGTCGTCAGGATGCTCTCGGCCAGTAGCGGGAAGCCTGAGCCGCGGCGGCTCACGCGGCGAGGACGTTGATTCTGTCGCCTCACGAGAAGTGAATCGTAGGTGGGTTGGCTCAGCGTCCCCGTGCCGGAGGGCCGGACCCAGGCCCTGTCCAGCAGCCCCGATGGGTGGCCTGGTGTCCAGGCCGGTTCCCCTCGTGGGAACAAGACGGCAGCGGCCGCTCAGGCTGGCAGTGTTCACATCTGGCTGCGGACTTGGAGAGGCTTTCCCTGGACCGTGGGGAGTTCATGCCTCCCGTCAGCGTGAGTAGACTCGCCGAGGTCCGATGTCGCCCTGAGCCGGGAACAACGGCGAAGGGGTTGACACATTCCTTACCAGACTCACAGGCAGAAATCGTAACACTCAAGGGGTGCCTGGGGGGCTCAGTCCGTGGAACACCCGACTCGGTTTAGGCTCAGGTCACGATCTCGTGGTTTGGTGGGTTCGAGCCCCATCCGGCTGTGCATTGATGGTGCAGAGCCTACTTGGGATTCTCTCTCTCCCCCCCCTCCCTCTCTCTCTGCCTCTCTCCTGCTCACAATCCCTCTGCCCCTCTCAAAACAAATTAAACTTAAAAACAAGGGTGGGGGGCGCCCGGGTGGCTCAGTCGGTTAAGCATCCAACTTTGGCTCACGTCATGATCTCCCAGTCCGTGAGTTCGAGCCCCGCGTCGGGCTCTGTGCTGACAGCTCGGAGCCTGGAGCCTGCTTTGGATTCTGTGTCTCCCTCTCTCTCTCTCTGCCCCTCCCCCACTCATGCTCGCTCGCTCTCTCTCGCTCACAAGTAAATAAACATAAAAAAACTAAAAAAAAAAAGAAAGAAAGAAGTCATAACACTCATATTCCCGGGCAGGCCCCCCCCGAGTCCGATTCACTGGGGGCGGGGCCCAGGCATGTGCATTTCAGAGGGTTCCATAAATTACGTGGAAGGGAAATACTGAGTGTGCATTGATGGGAAGCCCCGCACCAGACTGACGCAGAGGTGGGCACGGGCGTGAAACCACGCTGCACCACGAGGGAGGAAAGCTGGTGGCAACAACCACACCCTCTGGGGTCTGGGGCCTAGACACTGGGGCCCGCCGGCCAGTGGGGATCTCAGCAATCCCAGAGGCCCTTCGTTCACCCAGTATCTCTTGCTGGATGCCTGCTCAGTCCACGACCTTGTGGGCAGTGAATAAGCTACGTCAGCCGCACACGGGCTGGGGGCAGACATGTAGCAACCAGAGGAGAGGGGTGCGCCCGCCGGTTCCGGGATGCCAGGACAAGCACGCATGGCGGGGGGAGGCCAGAGGGAGTCCGGAGGGGGACGTACCTGGACACTCGCTGTCCTCGGGCTGACAGAGAGCCTCCCAGGGCAGGGACCCCAACGTCCTGCCCTTTGCTTTCAAAAGACGGACCGTCTCAGAGAGAGCGGCAGCACAGGGTTCCCGCGTCCGCGAGGCTGAAGCAGAAAGGTCGGCAGTGGCCGGGCGATGGCGGGGAGGTGACAGGTGGCCGTGAGCTGCGGTGCACGCCGGGCTGGGGGTCAGTGCGTGCACAGCGTCATCCCCAGTCTCACAGTCGGACTCATGTGCGGGGTTGACGGATACGGAGACCACAGCCCAGATGTGTATGGAGGACGTTTCTCATTCACCTGCGGCCACCGACACCGACGGCCAGCGCCACCGATTAGGTAACAGTGCAGCAAGAGTTATGACACCGTGCGGCTGCGGAACGCTGCGTCCCCTCCCCGTCCAGCCGTCCCCGCACACGGCGGCCCACCTCTTCCTCATTGTTGCTGTTCTGTTTCAAAACAGCTTCCGCAAGCTGTCGGCCAGACGGCCTGTTTCTACCATCGTCTCCTGGACCGATTTCCCTTGACAACCTCGACACCAAGTCGAATTCATCCCGGGCTGGAAGTATATGCACCAGGGGGATATTTAAGGGAAGAGAGACTCTGCACGTAAGACACCTGCTTCTGCTAAAAGTCGGAGTTTGCCAAATGATGTTTGACAAGAGACAAGAGGAGAAACGTCTGCCTTGCGTCCTTTAAACCTCGCCTTCCCCAGAAGGCACGTGGATCTGCTTTCCTTACAGCTTCAGAGGCTCCCGGGAGCCCCCTCGACACGGGAAGGGACGCGCCTCCCTGTGTCTTTCAGAGCCACCGCTGCCCGTCCCCAGCCCGTCTGGCTCCGTTTCCCTGGGGGAACCAGGGCACAGACTCTGCAGACTGTAGGCACGAGACCTCCCTCCACTCTGTCGGGATCTGTAAAATGCCATCTGGGCCGTTCGTCGGGTGGCCAAGCAGGTCCAGAGGCCACTGCCCCGGGAAGCCAGGGGATTTGAGGGGCAGAAGCTGGGCATTCCTGGCTTGAAGTCCCAGCCCTCTGCCAATGAGCTGTGTGACTTTAGGTACCTCGTGCCACCTCTCTGAGCCCCCGTGTGAAATTCTGTCCGTATCGACTCTCTCTTCCGGATCATAGGTCCCCAATGGCTGGGTGCTTGTAGGGTCAGGAGAGCAATTAGCAACAAGCATGCACACGGCTTGTGGACCAGAACCGGCACACAGGGTGTGACGGGGGCCCAGTGCGGCTATCTTCTGCCCCTCGGCTGTTTCTGGGTATGATGCCGCCTGATGAACAGGCAGACGCCGTGGCCGTGTGCCCACCGGTTACCCACAATGCGTCTGCAGCACCCAGAAGTTCCGGGTGTCTCTGGGTCGGCATCTGCATGCAAGGACACAACTTGCTCTCTCTTTTTTTTTTTAATGTTTATTCTTGAGAGAGAGAGAGACAGAGCATGAGCGGGGAAGCGGCAGAGAGAGGGAAACACAGAATCGGAAGCAGGCTCCTGGCTCCAACCTGTCAGCACAGAGCCCGACGCGGGGCTCGAACCCACAGACGGCGAGATCGTGACCTGAGCCGAAGTCGGTCGCTCAACCGATTGAGCCCCCCAGGCGCCCCTCAACTTTCTTCTCGTTAGTCCTGACTTTGTCTCCTCCAGCTCCCCCAGGGGCTTTGCTGAGAGGTGTCCCGGAGCTGCTGCCCGGGGTTGGTGAGTTCCACACCCCGCTTTCCTCTCCTGTAATGTTGGGGGGCCGTCACATCCTACACACCCCCCCTTAGGGGCCTGCCCTGTCCTTCCGCGGTCGTGCCCCACCGCGAGAGTAGTGCCAGGGGTCTACATCCTGTTAGCTCCTGGATGGAAAGCCAGCTTCTGAAGCCAGCGTTAGATTTGAAGACGCCAACGTTGTGTGTGAGTGGGTGGGAGTGTGTTTCTGGTCTGTGTTTCAGGATGACCCCAATTTCTCAGTTTCCCGTGTTTCTAAAATACGACTTGATCCTGAACGTGCTACAGTCTCGCCCACGTGACTTGCCCTTAGCAGTGATGGCACTTAGTCCCAGGCGGTGTGCCAGGCTCCGCGATGTAATGGATGTGGACCACTCGGCCCAGAGCCCCGAGCATAGAGCACGCTGCTGTGGGGGAAGGGTCATCAGAGGCTGCAGGGACGTGGTCTCCGGAAGCCCCCAGGGAGGGTGTTGGTTCTGAGAGTAACGCAGGCATCTTCTGGGCACCTGTTTCCAGCTGCTGACGGGTGGGTTTCCTGCGCTCGTGTCTAACTTAACATGCCCCCAAATGAAATTCACACTGTCCTCTCCTGCTGCCCCCCCCCAACCCCCCCAATCCCCCCAACCCCCCCCCTTCAGACGTCTTTCCTGAAGGTGGGAGAGAGGGTGCTTAAAGGCAACCGGAGAGAAAAGGGTGAAAACGGAACACAGACAACGTGCGTCCAGAGAGAGGGAGATTTGGCACAGACTGACGTTTAACAGAGAGATACTCGAGATTTCTCAAAGAGGGCCCAGAAGGCATGGAAGAAGATTTGCCTGGATCTACATGTGGAAAGAACCCTCTACCCTGGACGGTATTGATAGCAAGAGACCCATATGTGGTCACATCCTGGTGAAATCCTGCATTTCAATCATGACAAAAGAATTTTTTTTGATGTTTATTTATTTTTGAGAGACAGAGAGAGACAGAGCACGAGCGGGGAAGGGGCAGAGAGAGAGAGGGAGACCCAGAATCCGAAGCAGGATCCAGGCTCCAAGCTGTCAGCACGGAGTCCGACGCGGGGCTCGAACTCACGAGCCGCGAGATCATGACCTGAGCCCAAGTCGGATGCCCAACCGACCGAGCCCCCCAGGCGCCCCAACAGAAGTGTTACGTGTATTCAGACAGGAAACAGGAAAGGTTTTTGGATGAGGAAGAGGCATCAGGCTTGTTTCGGGCCGTTCGTGTTTGGCGCTGGGCCACAGACGGTGCAGGGCCTACCGAGGAGGACCGGGATTCCGCTGTGTGCCAGCACTCGTGGTGTGGGAAGGTGACGCTGAGGCACCAGGACGGCCACCTCTGAGAGCGTGTGCCCGTCCAGGCCCCGGTAACGCGGGGAGATTACGGGCTACAAGAGGTGAACATATTTCTGTCCCAGAGCACCGCTCAGAACTTGAATGTGATCACATGCGTGTGAGTTCTAAAGCAGTCACGCTTTTCCCAAGCGTATTTGATGAGACGATCCTTTTTTCAGAGCCCTCACCTACTGATGTCTGCCAAAGAGTTCTCCGTGGCATGTGGCTTAGAACAGGGCGCTTTAAACTCCGTCTCTTTCAGAATTCGCAAATATTTCCCTGTCTGTGTGGTTCTATCGAACGTCTGCAATTATCCGAACACTATTCCAAAAGCATTCAGAACAACTAAGTCGGAAATTTAATATTGCCACAGAAACACAAAATATTGAGTCGATTGGAACTAGAAGTATTTACATTTCCTTTGAGAAGACATTATTACTGAGTCAGTGAAAAGTGACTCCTGTGGAAGATGTTGTCGAAATATATATTCAGTTTAAAGGGCTCTTTTCCCTCCTTTCACCCTCAAATTTTCAGCACGAACCCTACAACTCAGAAGCTCATCACTGTACTTAGGGGAGAAATTCAGATTTCTCTGAGTCAAAGGGAGGCTTATATTTCACTTTTAGACATTACTTTTAAGGCCGCAATAATTAAATCAGCTTAATGATAGAGAAAAAGTATGGACACAGACTGATTATATGAAATTTCACATATGCTAAAAAGATAGCATTTAAAATTGCTAGGATAAAAATTGAAAACCTTTTAATATACATGGTTAACTATTTTAGGGGAAAAAAATCAAATTAGAATCCCCATGTACTAGATGAAAATACATGGATTAACGTTTTAAGATAAAACAGGTATTAGTTTCCCCTTTTACTGCCTCCTGAGTCATCCAGGATTTGCTGCGAGATTTGCTTCATAAAACTGACGGCAGGGGCCTGGGGGGCTCAGGCGGTTAAGCATCCGACTCTTGATCTCGGCTCAGGCCATGATCTCCCGGTTCGGGGGATCGAGCTCTGGGCTGTGGGGCTCTGAGTTGATAGTGTGGATCCTACTTGGGATTCTCTCTGTCTCCCTCTGCCCCTCCCCTGCTCTCTCTCTCTGCCCCTCCCCCTGCTCCTGTGCTCTGTCTCTCTCTCTCTCTCAAAATAAGTCAACTTTAAAAACACAAAACAAGGAGCGCCTGGGTGGCTCAGTTGGTTACGTGTCTGACTTCGGCTCAGGTCACGATCTCACGGTTCGTGGGTTCAAGCCCCGCGTCGGGTTCTGTGCTGACAGCTCAGAGCCTGGGGCCTGCTTCGGATTCCGTGTCTCCCTCTCCCTCTGCCCCTCCCCCGCTCACACTCTGTCTCTCTCTCCTTCAAAAATAAATAAACGTTAAAAAAATTTTTTTAAATCATAAAAAATAAAAGCACAAAACAAAATGACGGCAGACTTCTCCCCTTTTACAAACTCCCTCCCGGCCCTGAGCGCTGAGCTGCGGGTCCTGTCACTTGGCTCCTGTGAGCAGAGGTGCGGCACCTACACCCCCAGCCAGGTGCAACAGGCATGTGGCCCCGACCGCACAGGATTTGCTTCCCTCCTGCAGCGGCCCTTCCTGTAGGCAGGACAGCATCAGGACCCGCTCCGCGATCAGGGTGGTGTCACATCTCAGAGCAGGGGCGGTGGGGGGCGGGGGGACTGCGAAGTGTGAGACTGGGTTATTCTTATACACGGGGGCTTGCGACTGTCTCCCCCACTGCCACCCCGCTCCTCCCATCCTGGCTGTGCCCCGTCCTCCCCGTCCCTGCGCCTCCTGTCCCAGTTGTGCTCTGTAGTGAGGCTCACCCCCCCTGCCCTTCTCTCAGCCCCGCCGACCGACCTCTGCCTCCTGGGCTGCACCGGCTTCTCCAACCCCCCTTCCACCCGCTGTCCCGGGTCGAGTCCCTCCGCTGGTGCTGTTCTGGGTCATGAGGGTGAACTTCCCGATTATCACAAACCCAAGCACTTTACCCTCCTACTCAAGTATGTGGATGATCCCGGGGGCAACAGAGCAGGGTTGGAGCCCCTGACGGGACTCAAAGCTGTACCTTCGAGTTGCGTCTTTGGAGTTTCTCAGCCCCGGCTTGGGGGCTAACACGCCTTGAGGCAGGTTGCTGGGGGGCAGGGGGGTGGACACGCATAGACGCTCGTGTTTTAACTAACACAATGCCAAGGACCGGTACGATCACGACGACTTTGAAACGCATCCGTGCCAGAAAAGATCTCACTTTAACTCGTCTCCGTTCGAAGCAGATTCCACGTGTGGACAACTGCTGACTGATTGCTCAGCACCGGGCTCCCACCCAGGCACGTCCAACCCTCCTGCCATCCTCTGGAGCGTCTAGACGGGGAGAAGAAAACCGTGACAACTGTGCACAAAGACACGCGTGTCTGTGCGCACGTGAGCGCCGAGCACCCAAGCTTGTGCATTCTGTCTTTCGTTTCATCCATGTCCTTGTTCTCCTCTGTATGTCTTTGTCTGGCCCTGTTCCCCTGCGCGGCTGGAGGGGCCGACTGCAGCCACGGGCACAGCCTTGACGGGAAGGCTCACCATCGATTTGCCCTCAGATGCCCCGACTGGTCACAGGGAGCAGGAGCCAAGGCTGAGTGCAGGGCGCACGCGCTCCAGCGATGTGATGCCCTGTCTGCTGGCAGGAAGTGCATTTTGCACAGCCCGCACTTGACCTCTTCTGGCCATATTTTTATGAGATCTGTAAAAAAACTCCCCGGCGCTGAGATGACTCTTTCCCCGATTCACAGTAAAGGGTGCTAAGTAGACGGACGGGAGAAGCCCGGACGGACGGGGTGACGGAACGGTATTCATGATTGCTCATTCGCCTGCGGTCAGCCGGCCTCGTGGCTCACTTCCCCCGTGCTAGGACACCTCCTCCAGGAAGCTGAGAAGCACCCTCGTTTCCACTTCGAACGTGAGGAAGTATGTGAAGAGTGGGCGAACCCCTGGCCGGGGCTGACGTGGAGTGTGACGCTCTCCTCGGAGACGCGGGGGCACGCGCGTCCTCCCTGTGAGCTGCAGACTGGAGTCTCGGGGGAGGGAACGTTAGCAGAGGACTTGCTTTATAACTTTGGATGAGCACATCTGGAAGATGGTCTTTAGTGAACCAGACTCGCTTTTGGTGCCTGACCATCAGCTTCCAGACACAATCGGGCAATGAATCAAGTGTTTACTTACCAGCAGCCGCTATGCTGAACACAGAAGCCGCATAATCCACGGGCTCTCGAGCCCACCCGTTAGCTCCAGCTCGGAGCTGGCGACCTCCCCGCGCATGCGCTGTCGCTCCCCCACTCCCACGCCCCAGACGGACTCCCTAATCCACCCCAGCCACCTCCCAGCTCTGCCAGGCGGACACTTATCAGTCAAGTGAAGGGGACGCCCGATGGACCACATTCGCTATCCTGGATGGAATTATTAATGAATTCACCAGACAGGAAAATGTGGCCCCCTCTGTGCCAGGCCCTGGGGGACAGTGGAGGCCGACACGGGTGTGGCTCCAGCCCTCACAGAGCTGAGCCCCTCGGGGAAAGAGTGGGTGGTCAGCAGATGACGACGGTGACGTATTTAACCGCGATGGTGATAAGGGCTGTGAGGGAGCAGTAGAGGTGCCCGAGAGTCTAGGCTTGTCGTTGGTTAAGATGGGCATGACGGCCACCCTCGCCTCAGAGGTGGCTGGGGGGGCACACGAGGCAGTGGGTGTGCAGTCAACGCCCACAGAGCACCGCGCACACCGCCATGGGTCGCGCATCACCATCCATGACATACGGTTACGTGTCCGGTAAGCTCTTCCTGTTCCCTAAACCAACGCAATGATAGAAGCTCAACATTGACTGCAAAAAGCGTCCTAATGTTAATTCAACATCTGTGCAGGTGACAAGTCTGCTTCCTGCCCCGCTGGCTCCGCCCGCCCCCCCCCCCCCGCCCCCCCCCCTCCCGCCAGCCTGCAAGCTCTCTGCGAGCAGGACTCTCTGTCGCATTTGGGATCTCCGGTGCCCGACAGAGACCCGCCACTGTAACCAGACAGACGTTTTGGAGCGGAAGCGGCTTGACAATTACATTGAGCATCTCACCCCCAGTGAGCTGGCGGGGCACGTATATCGCGTATCTCTAAGAATGCATCGTAATTTCACTTTGAATGAATCATCCGACTCTAGGAATGTGATGCGAAGGAAATCTGCGTTTCATCTTAGAGATGCAGAGGCATCGACCCGGCAGTGGTTGGACGCCGATCAACCAGGTGTCTTATGATCCTGATTCCTTTTCCCTGAGCCGCTCAGCCTGGCACACAAACTAAAAGGGAGCGGTGGAGAATAGTGACAATGAGCCAATGACCATTTCCCAGTGAGACATAGGATGAAGGGGATCCCAAGCCGCGTGGCACGGATGTCTGTCCACACAGCCTGAGACCGACAGTTCTGAGTCTCTGGACAGCAGAGCTCCGAGCCAACGGGACGTCCAAGGAAGTCATTGGGTGGGGCTTTTTCAACAGGAGGCAAACTCAGGTGACGCTGTGTTGCTTTTCTCTCCTGCGTATGTCGGACATGACCAGTGATGCTGCGGCCAGTGTCCAGTGATTATGAGTCGAGTCCCAGAGGCTCCCAGAGATGCCGTCCCTCTTTCCCTGAGCTGCAGATTATCCGTAATTGCTACAGCTGTGTGTGCCTTCCCTATCCCGGAACTTTCTGAACCAAAATAAAACTTGCCAGGTGAGAGACTATTAATAAACCCCATGGAAGTACACAGAAGTTGTCTGAAAGCCGCACGCTGTTCCGTCAAATAATTTTAACTGGTGTCTCAGCAGTGCTGTCTCACGGAACTATACGGGAAGCCACGTATGTAATTTTAAATGCACCAGTATCCACGTTTCGAAGGCACAAGTAAACAGGTGCAGTTAATTTTAATATTTTATTTTACTTAACCCAATATATCCAAGGCATTACCACGTTAGGTGTAATCGATATGAAAACTATTATTGGGATGTTCCGGGGGGGAGTCTGAAAACTAACAGGTTAGGAAGCTAATCTGACGGTGACAGAGGCTCCTCATGGCCTTGCTCCGTGTACAAGCCAGGTCCCGTCTCTCACCCGAGGAAGTTAGATTCCGGGCCACTGACTCCGTTAGAAATCAGGGACAGCGTTCCTTGGATGCCATCCACACACTCTAAATCCAAACAGCTTCCAGAGTGATTTCTCTCCTAAACGCTCCCCAGGAGCAACGAGGATGTCCTGTGTGCTCGTGTTTGTTTCTGCTTCTACTGTCCCCGCCATCGCCACACCGCTGCCCCCACCACCACCACGTCCCTGTCCCCACCAGCCAAAGCTGGGTCCCCTTGTTTGCCCGGACCCGTCCCTCCTGCGTGTCCCCACCGTGTGGAGCAGTCCCAGTCCGCGTGCCCAGCTGATGCTCTGCCCTTGTCCGTCTCGTCAGCGCTGTGGAGGGATCTGGGTCTCACTTGTCCTTGTCCCCCTTCGCCGCCCGCATCTGGCCCCCCGCCCCACCCTGGGCTGTTCTAGTGGTTGCTTATCAGGCCTCGGTCTGGCCATTCCACTCTTCACGGGGCAGCAACAATGATCTTTTAAGAGACACAAGTCAGGTTATGACAGCCGCAAGCCTAAAATGTCCCGTGGTTTATAAACGCACTTACAGAGCGAGTTCCTGGCAGGCTGGAAAGGTTCTGCACGACCTGGCTCCCGCCTTCCGCTCTGGCCTCTCCCGGAACCCTCCCCATCTTCTCCGGGCGCTCTGGCCCCTCTGCCCCCCATCCGTCTCCTGGACCCACGGAGTTTGGTCCAGATTGCGCCTTTGACTCAGGCTGTCCCATTACCCCAAACCTCCCCGCTGGCTTCCTCCCAAGGGCACCCTCACTGGGCAGAGGGTTCACTCGGCCCCCCACATTCTCTGAACTGCCTACCGTGCTCTCTCACCTCTTATCTCGTGACCCCGCTTTCATTTTCTTCCAAGCCCTTATACCTTCTGGAATTTTCTTAATGCATGCACCTGTCAATTCTCCGCATCCCCTCCCCCTGGGCTGGAGTTGTCTGGTCAGAAGGCAGCAGGCTGGTGTTTGGTGATCTGTATAAGCCCCCAGGGAGGACTGCAGTCCCATCCTGGGGAGCACGGAGATTCAGGGTGTGAGGGGAGGCTGAGAGCAGTCATCTCAGTGGGAGGATGCAGGGCCCCTCTCCGCATGGCGCCTCTGCCCTCCCTCAGAGCCCCTCCGCTTGCACCCCCGGGGAGGGAGCCAGGATGCCGCGTGGTGCTCGGAAAACACCTCACTTCTGCGCCCCCACCTCCAACCCGCAAGGTGCAGGGAGGCTGGGATGCGGCCAGACCGAGGGGCCTGCGCTGTGAGCCTGCTGCACGCGTCCTCAGCCACCCGCAGGACCCGCGGCACTGCGGAGATGCGCAGGTCTGCGTCCTTCCAGCAGGTGGCTGGGGAGGGTCCCCGGGGTCTCAGCAGCGACCCTCCCCAGCCACCTGCTGCAACACCGTGGATCTGGGGCTCCGATGCGGCTGTGCTGTCAGGACCCCTCTCCGCGGAAAGGATCACAGCGCTGAGCGGGAGCTGAGAGCGGATTACCTACCCATTTTAGGAAAACGAGGGCCCCCTGACCGCGCGTCCCGGCTCCTCCGCGACCTGACCCGGGAGCCGCTAGGGGGCAGCAGGGGAGGCTCGGGCTCCGCCGTGGCCCCGAGAGGCACACGCGTGAACCTGCGCTCTGGCCGGGTGCGCGGAGTGAGCAGGGAGAGCCAGCGGGGCGAGCGCTGGTGCGGTGGCAGGTGCCGGCGGGCAGTGTGGGGGCCGGGGGAGGGGGGGGGAGCCCGGGTGGGGGCGGGGGGGGGGGGGCCGGGGTGGGGGGGGGGGGGGGGGCGGGGCGGTGCAGGGGCCGGTGCGGGCACACATTCCCCGGAGACGCAGGCCTTGCCGCAGGCTCGTGGGCAGACCGCGGTTTCCCAGGACACAGCCGAGGCTTGCACAGTCAGTGTCCCCCGAACACCCCCCACAGGTTCCCGCCCAGCCCGGCAGGACCACCAGCCCCACATCTGGTCCTGCGGCCTCCACGGCCCGGCGCATCCCGGGCATCAGCCTCCAGATGGGCCCCGTGGCTCTGCTGGTGACGCTGAGCTGCCGGGTGGCCTGGAAGGAGTTGAGGGGGAGTCCAGAGGAAACTCCCACCGGACAGGGGGCCGCAGGCTTCTGCACACCCGCCTCGGGTGACCGGCCCCGGGGATGGGTGGGTGCACGTGTCCACAGACCCCGGGGCCATGTGTGAGCTGGGCGGCCATGGTGGGAGGTGTGGGCCACGGTGGGTGGCGCCTCAGACCAGAAGGCAGGAAATGTCCCGCCCTGATGCACCCAAGTGTAGTGGCCCGGCCACCTGTTTTCCTGACTGTTGTCTGCATCCTGGTGAAGTAACATAGCAGGAATTTACCATTTAGCCACTTCTGACCGTCCGGTTCAGAGCACACACTTCAGAGCCTGCGGTTCAGCGGCCTTAATCACACCACAATGTGTAGCCTCGCCCCACGCAGAAACCCCCTGCCCCGTGTAGCAGGCACCTCTCGCCCCTCCCCACCCCCCGCCCCTGCAAACCACTCGTCTGCTTCCTATGTCCAAGCACTTGTCTCTTCTGGACTTTCATATAAACAAGGCCCCACAACCTGTGGTCTCTCTCGGTTTTTGCAAAGCCCACGGTTATAAAGTCTCCACACGCGGGTCTGTGTTGGAGCGGGGCCCCGTGGGGCTGGGCCGGTGGGATGAGACGCAGTGCAGGTGCCCTAGGCTGTGTTCTCGAAGGAGCAGACTCTGAGACAGGCGGGGGGTACAAGCAGTCTATGGGGGAGATGATCCCAGAAACAGTGGGAAGTGAGACAAGGAGGGAAGGAGGCGTGGCCCCGGCAGGTCCCCACTGCGGGGGCGGCACGGGCTCCCGGGACACAGCAAAGGACCCCGGCCAGGGCACCTCTACCAAGGTGAGGGCAGTGGGGCGTTCATCCGCCAGCCCCATCAAGAGTTGGTAAGGTCCCCCAGGAAATATACCTCCTGCACATTTCCCGCTGGCCCGGGAAGAAGGGAGCCAGATTTACCCCTCCAAGCCTGCTGCCCAGAGAGCGCACAAGAGGGGCCCTGCGGCACACGAGCCCTGCCGTGCCCACCACCCCCCCCCAACCCAGGACAGCCAGGAGGTGTCCTCACCCGGCACCTGGGCGGTGCGGGCGGGCCTGGTGCCCAGCACCGGGAGGTGGATTCAGCCGCCCCTTCCTGACCGCTGAGTGGTCCCCAGTCTGGTTTTCCAAAAGCCAGGTCGTCCAACCTTCCCGCGAATTCTGTGAGTTCCTTACTCTCGTCTTCAGACGTGTATTGAGTCCCAGGTGGTTCTCACTGTTTGTAGCGGGAATCCCGTCTGACGAGGGAGGCAGAGCTGGGTGTCACCAGCACCACTTGACCAATTCAGGCACAAGAGCCAAGAGGTCAGATTCCTAGATTCTAACCGCCCGGAAGAGAAGGAAACCCGGGATGTTTTGTGAGAGGTCCAAGACGCCCCAGGTCTTGCGAATTCGGGACGGAAGTAGCCGGTTTGAGCCTGTGGGCTGCTTCATGACAACATCGGGGGAAGGCAGTGGCCCGGGGACCCTGTGAAGGCAGAAGTGGGGCCCCGACAGCTGCAGCAGGGAGCCCTGGGTGGACGGAGGGGGTGCAAAGCCCTCAGAACCTCCGGCCCCCCGAGCGGCACCGGCGGTTGGTGCTGTCGTTACGGACCCCGGGGGCATCTGTGGCTCTGAGAATATACGCGGAACACGCAGAATATTGATCACACCGGATGCTTTGTCTCCCAGCCCTGATGGAGCCGCCCGGAGCGTGCGACCCGCGTGAAGGCTAGTTGCACTGTCTCAGAACTGTCTTGGCCACCGTCGCGGATGGAGGGATGCGAGAAACGGAGGACAGTGAGGGGTTCATTCATTCCGGACGGGGGGGCTGGCCCCAAACAGTCAAGCGGTGTTTGTCCTGCGGGGCCAGTGAGTCACGGTGCAGGTGGCCTTCGGATAAGTTCCCTCGAGTCGGTTTCCGTTGCTCATGAGAGCGGAGCCCGGCGTGAACTGCCTTCGCACTCAGTCCCCCCGGCACCGGCTCGCCCTTGACCCAGGGAGGTTTCGGGGTCTCTCCGGTCTGGAGTTGCTTACGGCGAGCCCTTGCCTAGGTCAGGCGCTTTATTTATATTTTGTTCTCTCCCCATGAATCAAGAACGGTGTCTTTACGGGCGCCTGGGTGGCTCAGTGGGTTAAGCATCCTACTTCAGCTCAGGTCATGATCTCACGGTCCGTGAGTTCGAGCCCCGCGTCGGGCTCTGTGCTGACAGCTCAGAGCCTGGCGCCTGCTTCCGATTCTGGGTCTCCCTCTCTCTCTCTGCCCCTCCCCCACTCGTCCTCTGTCTCTCTCTGTCTCTCAAAGGTAAATAAATGTAAGGGAAAAAAAAGAACAGTGTCTTTATTTTTTAATCCATTTGGCTAACACCCATTGAGCTCTTGCCATGTGTCAGATACCGCGAGGGGCTTTGGAGAACAGGCGTCAAATGCTGAGCCCTCAAGACGCCCACAGCTGGAGGCACGCTGACTCATGCACAAAACTCGCCGTATGCAGGGTCGAATGTGCTCACGTCTCAGGGGACACGGATAAACGTGTGCAGGTCAGAGGAGAGGCGTTACTTCTGGTCGCAAGCAGTCCGGCAAAGGTCCCCGGAGAGGATAGCACACGCACTGGGTCTCTAAGGAGGCAGCGTGGGGGGTGGGGGGGCGGTGGCAGTGACGACGGTGTGAGCCGTGGCGGGAACATGACCTACGTCTTCTGGTGTGGGGTGCGCGGAGGCCACAGCGGGAGACACTGCAGGCCCTGGGAGCCTCGAGAGCCAGATTAGGGACCTGCACTTCAACTTCTAGCCTTGAAGGAGGAACCAATGCAATTTTCTGAGCAACAGAGTGCCAGAATTGGCTACATGAGTCCCATTAGGTGTAAATTGAGTGAAATCACTGGTCCGTAGACCAATCTGGTGCTTTTCTCATCAGCGATGCTGGCTTCCGGGGAGGTCGGCATTAACGGCGGAGGGAATTTCTGACACCGGGGCTGAGGCGAGCCGTGCAAATGCACCGTGCCGGGCACGTAGCAGGTGCTCGATGGCATCGCATTCCCAAACGCTTCCTTCTGGTCTTTACAGGAAGCGGCTGAGGAAGCGCACACGTGTTCTGGACGGGGACAGGACAGCGTGGCGGTTGGGAAGGAGCATCCCTTCGGTTTCCAGCAGATTCCTGGGTTTCGATCCCGCCTTATGGCTTACTGCCTAGGTGGCCTCGGGCAGGTGGCTTAACATCTCTGATGCTTCATCTGGGAAATGGGATTATTTGAGTGTTAGGGACACTGATGCAAAGGGTTCAGCACGTGCCTGCTGCACACACAGCGTCAAATACATAAGACCTGCTACTAAAAACAAGCCCGGGTCTTCCCAGTAGTACCATTCCCTGGCTTTTGTCCGTAGAGCGGCGAGAAGAAAGGGGAGACTCTGTCAGCCACCTTGGCTCCCTTAGAGCATTTTCAGATCTCCGTCACTCAGGCACGAAGGGGCCAACGGGAATCCGTGGCACTGGACTCTGCCGGAGGCCAGCGTTCCGTGTTCTTGCTGCCCCTGCTGTGTAGACACTCAAGGTGACCTGAAATCAGGAGAGCCGCCCTGACTTTTCCATGCACAGGTGCTGGTGTCTCTCCTGGACCTTAGACAACCCTTCTTGGAAGAGGGAGGAGGTTGGCCTGGATCAGCAGAACCTCAGTTCTTGTTACTATTAATTTTGGCAATGGAGGTCGCTTCCTCTCTGCTGGGACGCGGCGGCCCATCTGTACACGAGGGGACAGCGGGGGCTCCGGCCAGGACACTGCCGGGTGCTGGAGCAGGTGCACGGTCCTCCCGCCCACCCGCGGACCCTCAGCCCAGCTTATGGCGTCCCTCCCCCATGCTTCCCGTTCTCGTCCTCGGTTCCACGGCATAAACTTGAGCCAAGCTGTCGCACACACAGCCCTCCTCACCAGTGCGGCCTCTGTGGGGAATTTCAAAAGTCTAGTTTGAACGTCAAAAGCCGAGAACTGGCTTTTCTCCCTCTTTGTGGTTCGGCTTTGATCTGCTTTTCTTTCTTTTTTTTTTTTTTTTTTTTTTTTTTGATCTGCTTTTCTAGACGTAGTGAGGCCAGACGACTCCACCTGCTGCCCGGGATGGGCGGTGGGTGGGGGACGTCACCGGGGGACAGAGGATGATGAAATCGCCCCCAGCACGTAGCTGCTGGCCAGGGGCTGGCAGAGGTGATGGAAATGTGGATTCTGCACTTGAAAGGTCTCCTCTCGTCAAGCTTCCTGTGCATCAGCCCTTGTCCCAGAAAGGAAGGGTGCCACCCGTGACGGGCTGAACTGTGTCACCCCGAAGAGACGCTGCAGTCCTAACGCCCCAGGGCCTCTGAAGGAGAGCTTCCTTGGAAATCGGGTCATTGCGGATGTACTTGTGTAGGACGTGGTCACCCAGAGCAGCGCTGGCCCTTAATCTGGACTGACTCATGTCCTCACGGAAAGGGGAGATTTGGACACCAGGGCACGCGAGGGGGGATGCCCCGGGGTGACAGATGTGGAGACGAAGCTGGGCTCACCTGGGCTGCCGGTGGCCCCAGAGCCCGAGGGAAAGCGGGGAGCAGCTTGAGTTCAGGTGTCTGGCCTCCAGATCCGCGAGACAAGAGATTCCCCTCATCGTAAACAAACACGCTCCTCTCCCTCCTTCCCTCCGGGCCCTGCTTCCGGCTCAGGATCTCACCTGAGCTCTGGGCCCGGCTCCCGCCCCTTCTCAGACACCTCCCTTCACCCCATCTCAGGATGGCGCTTCCAGAAGGAGAGGTCTGCATGTGTGGACCTTGCCCCACCCCGTTCACCTTGAACCCCCGAGCCCGGCTTTTGTGTCCACTGCTTCGAAATGCTGCTCACGGCTGTCCCCGCTGGCGCCCTGGTTACAAACCCTGTGGCGGCCTTTCTGGACCTGCCTGGATCGTGCTGATCTGTCTCCTTGAAATGCTTTTGTTTTGAACGGAACTCTCGTGGTTTCCTTCTTTACCTCTGCGTACTTTCTTTGGTTTTCTTTTACAAGTTGAGGGTTTCTCTTCCTCCGCTCTCCACATCAGTACATTCTGTGATCTCCCTGAACGTCCCCCAAAGTCTAGGCGACGCCGCCTCTAAACTTGGATCCTGGGGCTCCAAACCAGAGAAGGCGGCCTCAACAAGATGGCCAGCCGGGGTGGGGTGAGGTTAGCCTCCGTCTTCGAGGTCCTCAGCAGAGTCCAGAGGGCAGGTGCTGGAACTGTCCATCACCAAGGTCACGGTCCAGTGATCCCTCTGTCCATCCGGCCACAGTGCCGCTCACCGACTGTTTGATCAATGCATCTTGCTCATGGAACAGCATCAATGGGAAAGGAAGGTAGGTACGCAGTGATGAGCAACATGAGGCAGAGATGTCCACGCCTCCCGTTTGGTGGCCGGCGGTGTAGGAGAGGCCCAGGTGGCTTGAAAGATGTTCAGAGTGACTATGGCTGGGGCTTTGTCCTCGACTTCCCCCTTGTCCACACACCAGCACACCTGCAGGAGCACACCTGGCCCAGTCCACACCCTCGTGGCTTCATCCATCGCCTGTGGCCCCCAGCGTCAACATCCAGTTGACATTTGCTCGTCGGACGAAGAGTCTCATGGTCCAACAAGCCTGGGCACCGAGAGCTTTGGCGGGTCTCTGGTGCGGGACCTCTCGGAGCCGTCGATGCGCCATGGTGTTGTGGGAGGCTCTCTGTCACAGAATACGGTGTTCTCAGATTCGTTTGCTCGGAGCGTCTCTCTTTTTAAGGCACAAGGATTCGTGTCTTGTGGAAAACGAATTCCAGCCCAGACTGGTCTTCTGGGACTTGCTCTAAAACGTCTGTGTAGATTCCCCCCCTAGAATGGTCTCCAGAAACCTCAAAGTACACGTGTTGGAAACCAGAGTCCCTGTCCTCCAGCGTCCGACGCCGGAGCCTGGAGCCGGCACCCCTCCCTCCCCCCCTCCCCTCTCCCCTCCTCCCTGTCTAATCCAGCCACGCAATCTAAGTAATAGTTTCCGACTCTCTCTCCTGGGTTCGCACGTTAGCTCAGTTTGTCATCTCTCGCCTGGACAATTCCGGTGGCTTCTGAGTGATCTCCCTGCTTCCAGACTCCCCTTTCTCAAGTCTGTCTGCCAGCCCTACATCATTACGCCCCTTCCAGAAGGAGGAGCAAGTCCTCATCTGCCGGAGACCTTTCCCTTCCAGGAGAGGCTGCCGCCTCGGGGCTCACGCCTGCACCCGTGACCCTCGTCTGTCCCCCGGCACGGGCTGCAACCTGGCCACCTGAAGCAGTCCTCACTCGCGCCTCGGCCGTTCTGAACGCCGTGCCCTTCCCTCCCGCACGAGGCATTTCACCCTTGCCCCTTCACTCACCCGCCTCTCGAGATGCAGCCACAGGGGCCGGGGAGGCTCTGCTGCTGGCATCCTGCCCGGCTCAGGTGTGGGTGCCGCTCCCCGTCCTTGCCCTTGGCACTGACCCCGGGCAGGAGCGACCACACAGCATTACTCATGTTCGTCTCCAGATCGACTTTGAGCCCCTGGAAATCAGGGGCCACGTCTCAGGTTTCCTTTGTCGCCTGCAGGCTGGCGCCCGTGAGGGAGTCAGGCAGGGGCGCCGTCACCACTCTGCAGGTGCGACAACTCGGGGTGGACCGCCGCTGCTGACTCTCACCTTCCAAAACCGCGTCTCCTGAATTGTACGTAGAAGGACAGCATGCCCACTGAGCTTAGGGCATGTGGGTATTTGCCACAACCTGACCCAGCTGAACCCCCTTTAACGGCCCAGGAGAGTCGCCGCTCGCCATTTACTCAGACACGTGCCAGACTCTTGCTTCTGCTGGAGGAGTTCACCGGGGCGGGCGTGGGCTGGCGACACTGTGAAATCGTGTTCGTGCGAAGGAAACCATTCTGATGTATTTCAACCCAGGAGCTGGATCTTCAGGGATCTGAATCGTGATTTATGGCACTCGGTGCAGCTCGACAAACCTTCTATCAGGTGCCCCCTTTGCATCACGTGCTGACCCTTGGTGGGGGTCGGGTGACCAGAAAGGGCTGGGACGTGGCTCCCTCCCTCGGACGCTCACCATCTAACAGGGCGCAGAAACGACAAGCCAGCACGGACACTGGACGGAAGGGGGCGCGCGGAGAGGAGAGTTCTGGGAACCTGTCTGAAGGTTCTGCGTCGTACGGGGTAACACGTGGGGGAGTCAGGGGTTCAGGAGCCCCCGTGGAACCCATCTCAGGGCACAGCTGGTGGTGGGAGGGCAGGCCAGAAAGAGGGGCCGTTAACGTCCCGCCCCAGGGCCGTGCCCCCTCGGGACGTCGGGGTGTGAGGTGCCTCTGAAGACTGGCTCGGGGCCGTCATTGCGCGGACGCTTCCCTGCCGGCGAACACGAGCTTCCCCTCCTGCGTCTCCGTTTCCTGCCGACGCGTCGTGTCTGGGGTGCTTGGAGTGAGGTTCCCCCACAGCCACAGAGCCGGCCACGGGGGCAGCCCACGGCCCCTCCTCGGGGCAGCGTGAAGTGTGGTTACCTGTTTGCTAAGACAACGTGTTACCTGTTGTCCCTGACCGCGCCCCGAGACGTGCAAACCCGTCCCCAGAGGGCTTAGTTTTCTGTTGAGCAAGACAGAAATGAGACGTGGTAAAAGTGGGAAAGGAATCCCTGCTTCCTCTAAATGACTCCGGGAGGTGGTGGTCGGGGAAGCTTTCCCTGCACCCCCAGGAAGAAGCGGGTGCTCCCGGCAGAGGCTCCAGCACAGAGAACCGTTGACACCCCGGTGCCGTCTGGAACTCGGAGGAGACACCACTGAGCCGTGAGACCCGTGTAAGAAAGTCCAGAAAATTCTGACTTTCCCCGTGATGCTAATTCGGTGCTGCTTTTTGGAAACATCCATGTTCTTCCAAAAACGTTTTCCTCCGTTCTCCTCTCCCTGCCCTGCCCGGCTGCCCAGGGGCATCTTGGGAGAGCAGGTCCCAGCGTGCGGGCTGGAGTGGAGCTTCCTCAGCACCTCGTGCTAGCCCTCGACAGAGGGAGCGCTCCCTCCCCTCTCCGCACGAGCCCGCCTGCGGGTCCCAGACCAGACGGGGCCCTCATCCAGGCCTGGGACCCAGGTCCTTCCAGAGGCCGGGTGCTGGGTGCACGTCCCGGCTCGTGGTGGGGGTGGGGGCGTCGTCGAGTGGGCGCAGGGGACACCTCAGCTGCCGAGGCAGCGGAAAGGAAGACGAGTGGGGGCCGTGCGGGACTGGAGCCTAGGAGTGTGTCCCGGGGGGGGGGGGGGGGGGGGGGGGGGTGGGGGGCGGGCCCAGCCCGGGGGGGGACCCTCAGAGGCTGGGAGTGTGTCCCAGCTCAGGGGCGGTGGGGAACCCTCGGGGGATGGGAACGTGTCCTGGGGGTGCTGGGAGCATGTCCCAGCTCAGGGGGACCCTCAGAGTCTGGGAGCATGTCCCAGGGGGGCTGGGAGCGTGTCCTGGGGGGGCTGGGAGCATGTCCCAGCTCAGGGGGACCCTCAGAGTCTGGGAGCGTATCCCAGGGGGGCTGGGAGTGTGTCCTGGAGGGGTTGGGAGCGTGTCCCAGCTCAGGGGGACCCTCAGAGGCTGGGAGCATGTCCCAGGGGCATCTGGGAGCATGTCCCAGCTCGGGGGGGATCCTTGGAGGCAGACCAGACAGTGGCTTGGGGCCGAGTTAGCCTGGGCTCTAGCCAGCACCGCGGTCTGTGGAGGGCAGATGGTGCTCTGGGACTCGGATGTGTTATTCGGGTGGGTGTACGGGGCAGAGGAAGTACCAGCATCAGGGCTCAGCACCCTTGCCCCCACCCAGCCTAGCAGGTGCTGGCCAAGAATTCCAGGAGAGGGAACCAGGGTACACAGGTGTTGGGCACAGAAAGGAAGGGGGAGGGTCAGGGGAGGACCCTGAGCTAGGGCCCCAGGCGAGCCCAGCGCTTTCCGAAACCTCAGGACAGGAGATGACATCTAGATCCTTCTCCGGGGTAGGGCTGTGCTTCCTGAGGGTAGCCGAGGGCCCCGTGTGGGCCCGACCGTGAAACTGAGCACTCAGAGGGACCAGGTTTACGTTCTGCTTCTGGCCCGTGTCTGTTGAGATCGGCTCGGTCCCCGACCGGCGTCCAGCGTCCCTGCCCCCAGACTCACTGGCTGTCACAGACACAAGGGGCAAAAGTCCGTTGCTCTGCCTGGGAAGGTGTGCAATCAGGGCCGTGTGTCCTCTGGGCAGGGAGGGCGGATGATGACAGAAGCAAGGACGCTGGTGACAGGGTCCTGGCTCAGGCAGCAGGTCTGGAGCTCAGGGAGCCTTAAGAGTAGCTGTTTGCGGCAACGGTCGGCAAATGCACATCCTGGACAACAGATCTTGATGCACGACCCAACGCTGAATGTAGTAAAACGGGAGATGTGGGCTTATTTCTAAAGCTTCCACTAATACTCCTTCGGCTTAGGGGGAAAAAAAAGCCTCGACAACTGCAGGCCTGAGTCCGTATCATCTGCTGATTCCGCCTCCCAAGCAAAATGACGAGCCCTTCCCGGAGGCTCCAGTGGGGAAAGGAAGCACACGGGCTGGGAGCCCTCTGCGCGGCCCCTCGGCCTGGCTGGCCTGCCTGCACCCGCTACCCAGTGCTCCGCGCCCTTCCCGGCAGGTGCAGAGCCTTCCAGAGCCTCCGCTCTGCTGTCCTGCCGCCTGGCTGTGCCTCTGTCCCTGCGTCCGTGCGTCCCTGTGAGTCACAGCTCCCGAGGAGAGCAGCCACCGACTCAGGCGTCCCTCCTGGCTGTGGGGTGGCTGCGGAGATGCGCTGCCCGGCCAGGTGTCCGCAAGGTGGTCGTCCTGTGCGGGAGCAGCCTGGTGACATCTTCCCAATCCTAACGCCAGATGAGCTGACAATGTCTTTGCAACAAGGTGCCACGCTTCCCATTGTTACATCAACAATTTAGATGTCTTCTTTGGAGATAACATTGTGCCCCAGGGAATTTGTTCTTGCCTTTTTTCTTTCTTTCTTTTTTTTTTTTTTAATTTTTTAAATGTTTATTTATTTTCGAGAAACAGAGAGAGAGCGTGAGCGGGGGAGGGGCAGAGAGAGAGAGGGAGACACAGGGTCTGAAGCAGGTTCCAGGCTCCGAGCTGTCAGCACAGAGCCCAACGCGGGGCTCGAACCCATGAACTGTGAGACCACGACCTGAGCCAAAGTCAGACAGTCAACCGACTGAGCCCCCCAGGTGCCCCATTTTCTTTCTCTTTTTTTGAACCCACGTTTCAGTTTTCAGTGCGCACCTCTAAGGGATTCCAAGCAGCGATCATTCCAGAGACAGGGGCTACTGTTCTCATTTTGAATCTGGGAAAGACGAGTATTTTAAATGGCGTATTTGCAGGCAATCGGTGAGTACGGTTTGTGAGTGTTTGTTTTCCGCATTTTTTTTAAAAATTTTTTTAACGTTTATTTATTTTTGAGACAGAGAGAGACAGAGCATGAACGGGGGAGGGGCAGAGAGAGAGGGAGACACAGAACCGGAAGCAGGCTTCTGGCTCCGAGCCATCAGCCCAGAGCCCGACGCGGGGCTCGAACTCACGGACCGCGAGATCGTGACCTGAGCCGAAGTCGGACGCTCAACCGACTGAGCCACCCAGGCGCCCCATGTTTTCCGCATTTTTAAGACGCCGTGTGCCTGTTCCGACTGGTAAGGGCCCTTCCCGACTGCATCTTCAAAAACATTTCTGTGCAATAGCTTCTATTATCTGCGTTCTGCGGGAGAGGAAGTCAAGGTTACGTGACTCCCTCCATCATGCAGCCAGTACGTCTCTCTCGCACGCCCGCACACCACATCTTTTTCATTTCATCTTTTTCATTTCTTCACCCGTTCCTGCCGCCAGCCGCCCTCTCTGAGTGTCTCCCACGTCCCAGCCTCAGCTTACACACTGGGAACACGGAGGCAAAAACACAGTGTTTGCCTTTGAGGACTTTGCTGTCTGGCAGGGAAGCTGGATCGGCGATCAAGAACGTCAAGGCAACATGCTAAGATAAGTGAGAGCATTTTTAAATTTAAAACTGATTCAGTTCACGTTCACTGAGCAGTTGGGGGCACCTCAGTCCGTAAGACACAGCAGAGATACAAAAGTGAGTACGACACAGACCCCTCCAGGGGCCCCCGGGTGGCTCAGTCGGTTCATCGTCCGACTTCGGCTCAGGTCATGATCTCGCGGTCCGTGAGTTCGAGCCCCGCGTCGGGCTCTGTGCTGACAGCGCGGAGCCTGGAGCCTGCTTCGGATTCTGTGTCTCCCTCTGGCTGCTCTCTGCCCCTGTCCCGCTCGCACTCTCTCACTGTCTCTCAAGAAATGAATAAACGTTAGAAAACTCAAAGACGCAGCCCCCTCTGCAAAGCGTCCCTGCCTTGCAGGTAAGGTGCACAGACAGGCAGTAGGTCTCATCTTGCAGACTCAGGTGTGCGGGAAATGCACCTGCGTGTCCCTGCTTCCACCTGCTTCTATCCTGGCTCCCGTTGCGGGAAAGCAGCAGAAACTCACCTCAGTCAAGGGCCCTGCCAAGGCTCCTGCACTTGGGCGGGTCCTGGGGTGAAGGTGTGAGGAGGGGTCCACACGGGTCAAAGCTGAGATGCTTTATTCTTTCTGTGCTGCCCCCATGTCACACCTGGGGGGCAGGGAACATTTCCGCTATCCCTGGGCCACAGGTGTGTGTTTATGGAGGGGAGGGAGGTCACCAGGGACGCCTCTGGGAGGCGGGCTAAGGTTCCAGCCACATAGATGCCCCTTCTGGGGACTGGCTGCCTCTCCTAAGAGAGACGTTATCCATGGCACCTGTGGGAGGTGGTAAGGGACTTCAGTGACGGAGGGACCGCTACAGTGGGGCTTAGCGATGGGGGAGAGGGACTGAGCTCAGCTAGGGGCACAGCAGGGACCAGGGAGCAGGTGGGGGCAGTGGATGGAGATTCCTAAGAGGAAGCATCGGGGGAGGGGGGAGTCTGCTAAATGAACTTGACCAACCTGTGCTGAGAGCAGCCCTGCCTGTCAGGTGTCCAGGGTGGGGATGGGCGCTTTGGTCAGATATCAGGGATGGGGATTTCCTCACACCGTGCGGACTCGTGCTAACACACGGCTACTCAAGGGACAAGGACAGAGCGCTAGGCAGGGACTCCTCGTAGGGAGGATGCAGGGGAACCCGTCTTGGCTCAGGCTGAGTCCGGGAGGGTCTTTGTCCCCCACCCAGCTACTCTCCCACCTTCTCTGTCCCCCACCCTCACCGCCCCCCTGCCCCCCCTCCTCTCCCATGGGAGCCACAGGCCCACCTTCTCCTTTCCTTCCTTCGTTCCTTCCTTTCCAGGTCTCTCGGCTGCTTCCTTAGAAGGCTCTAGCACAGTCTCCTTATTTGACTTAGGAAAGGACAGGACAGGGAGGGGGGAGGGGGAAAGACCAAGATGAGGGGGGGAGACAAGGGCAGGGAGGGGGAGGGGAAAGACCAGGACGGGGAGGGGGGAAGACCAGGATGGGGGGG
>NW_026057583.1:5538261-5551018 GCF_023721935.1 Panthera uncia
GGGGGGGGGGAGACAAGGACAGGGAGGGGGAGGGGGGAAGACCAGGACGGGGAGGACAAGCAGGGTGGATGTTGGAAGTGCTCTCCCGTGACCCCCAGACGCAGAGGGGTCGCACCCGCACGCGCCGAGCGACGGCCGCCACGCAGACACGCGGCCGGAAGGCCTACCAGTGAGCGGCTGCGGCCCCGGGCCCGAGGCAGGGGAGCCACGCGGAAAGTCCGGGAGGAGCCGCAGCCGTGGGTCCGGAGAATCGCAAGGCTCCCGTGGCGGCGGGAAGCGGGTGGGGTGGGGGCAGATGGGGGGCACCGGCCAGCGCCGTCGGAGCTCAGAGCCCGAGGGCGGGAGCGAGCACCATCCGGGGATTTGTCCTGGCTCCTCCTTGGCAGCCCCCCGCCCCCCCCCCCCCCCCCCCCCCCCCCCCGGGGCTCCGGACCCCCCCGCGGGGGAGGGGGGGAGACAGCCCCCCCCCCCCCATGTCCGAACCCGGGTGGACGTCCACCAACCGCCGGGCAAACGGAGAGCCCGGCACGTCCTCCCCGAGACGCGGGGCGCGGAGCCGCGATGCCTGGTCACCTGCGTGGGGCGGAGGGGTGGCTCGGGGCCGTGCCCTTGGGCTGTGTCTTGGCCCGGGGGGGGGGGGGGGGCCACCCCGGACAGCTCCCCGCGGAGGGCACGCTCCAGGAAGCAACCGTGCGGTGAGCAGGCCAGGGGGTGGCGCCCGGTTCCGGGCCGGCGGGCGACCTCCGCGCGGGCAGCAGCTGGGGAGGCGCCCGGCCTCCCCCGTGGCCCCGGCGCTCTGCTTTCCCTCGGACGCCCAAACGGCCGGTCCCGACAGGCCTCCCTCCTCCAGCCACCGTGGCTGGCGTGCCGACGCCTCATTTGCCAAGTGACGGGCTCGATGACAAACGAGCCCGGGACTCACGCGCCGCCGCGAAGCCACGGAGCCTCCGAGGCTGCGTCCCGGCGAGAACCAGTCTGTGCAGCCAAGCTCAGCGAGACCGATCTGGCCGAGCCCCTCTTCTGGCTCCGGGATCTCACCTCGGGAAGTGGAGGTCACGGGTGTCCTCTTCTGCCCTCCTACGTGTTCTTGGACGGGAGTCATTTCCTTGTTAATCAGAAGCCGGCTTCTTCGTTATTTTAATTTAAGAAAGACGCGGCTCCGTGGGCCAGCTCGGATGCTTCTGGAAACAGGACGTCCATGGTCCTGAGCGTGAGGTCTGCGTGGGGAAGGAAACCGAAATACGGGGCGTGAAGCCTTGCTGCGTCCCTGTCCCCCTGTCTGCAGGTGGTTCGAGAGCCGGATTGGAGAGGCGGGCAGGCGTGAGGTGCAGCCCCGGGGAGGGGGGTGGCAGGCGAGCAGGTGAGGCCGCTGTGCTCGGGGCCGGTCCACAGGCATCGAGGGCTGCTCCTAACCTTGGCTTTGGCTTTGTTTGTGCAGAAGAGCCAGAGGAGAGCAGGTCACAGTGAACATGCTTGAGGCCACGTACAGGCCAGCCACGCTTTGTTAATTGATTTGTCCCTGGAGGGCCTGGGCCGGTGACGGAAGGTGTGCTCAGGATCACGGTATGCTTGGGGAGGCCACATCAGAGCAAGAACCCAGACTCTTCCCCTCCCTCATCCTTGTGCCCCATCCGCCCCTGCCTCCATCCCCCGATTCGGGACTCAGTGGGCTCCCATCAGGGGCCCGGTCCTTGCCGGACACTGGAACCCACCCACGATCGTTCTACCACCGGTGGCTCGCCTAATCTGATGACGGACAACGCACAGCCCCTGTATTCACGAGGGGGGCTCAGGGCGCCGCAGTGGGGACTCACCAAATTAGTGGAGAGCACAGTGCGTGGCCCGTAGCCCCCGGCGAGTATCCGCCACCAGGGAGACGGCGTAAGGACCGGTGTGGACAAGAGGCTGGGCCAGCTCTCCACGGGGCAAGTGCTCTGCCAGACGGCGGGGCCTGCAGACAGAGGGCGGGGCTGCGTGTGGGGAGGTTGACAGCGACGGTGGTGCACAGCAAGGACCAGAGAGGTTGCAAGAAGCCTGGGGCGGAGGTGCTGACGGGAGCGCGAGGTTGTGTGCGTGCAGACAGGGGAGGCCTCGACCGCCAGACGCTGGGACGTCAGAAACCTTCCGGACCGGACCCAGGAGGTGAGGAAGGGGACGGTGGAGGGTTTCTCGGGGTGCCGGGGGGGACGGCGTCTTGTTTACACAGGACAGGTGACACGGGCAGAGGCGTGCGGCCCCGGGCCTGGCCATGGGGACCGCTGGCGATGTGGTCATTAAGGAAGCAGACAGAGAGACAGAGGACAGACACAGTTGCACTGAGGCTGGGGCCGAAGAGAGGCCAGAAGGACGGCCAGACGGCAGGCGTGACGGGCTGTGTCGAGCGGCACACGGTGCAAGTGCAGCGGGGACTCGGAGAGGGGACACTTAGTGTCGGGCGCTGCTTGGCGGACAGCCGCATCCCTGGGCGGACGGACGAGCCTGAGTGGCCTCCCCCATCACCTTTCCAGCCTTCCTTACTAGCCCAGAGTTTCGCTGTGGGTCCACGCGACCACCTGGTCCCGAAGGGACACCGCCGCCACCGACCGTCGGGGCCGTGCAGCCTGCCTGACGGCTCCCCTTCCACCGGGCCGGTTGTTAGGGTTTCAGAGGCTCCCTCATCCATCCGGGAACTCAGGGATGTTGCTTGAGCTGGATGGTTTCCATGGAAACCGAGCCCATCCATTGGGTAATGGCTTCTCCGGGTGCTCGTGTCTGCGGGTGACCGGCTGGGCTGTGCCTGCGCCTGTGGGCGGGGTGGGACCCGCCACCCCACCTGCGAAGCTGCCTTCCCTCTGCGCTCTCCCTGCGCCACACGGACGCCGGCCCCTACGCAGACCCCGTCTAGCAGGGCCTCCACCCGGCGGTGCAGGGTGCGGTGACATATTAAATGCTCCCAGCCCCAGCCCACTCCGTCCCCGTCTACAAAGTGGAGACCAACCCTAACTCAGGGCCAGTGCGGGGGTTAAAGGAAGGGACATATTAAAAGTAGGGCAGCGACCAACAAGTTGGATTATTAAACATTTCGATCGTTTCTAACTGTCGTCGTTAGGGTTCTGGAGACCGTTCACTTTCGAAGGGGGCGAGGAGCTCATTCGGGCTCTCCCTGGACTGTTCTTTGACTCTTTACGGTTTTACTTCAAACCTGGAGGGGGAGGGAAGCCCACGTACATTTGCACGGGGCCCTGATTGGAGAGGCCGCACGTGGACAGTAAGCCTCGGTGGGTTCGAAAGGGAGCACGGAGGCTGGGATCCTGCTTCCCACTCCGGGGAGACATTTGTCACGGCCCCTGCCTGTCACTCCTTCCTCCTCACCCCAGCCCTGGGACAGAGACCAGACACCACCCCTCCCTGCCTGCCTCCTCCTCCTCCACCTCCTCCTCCTCCTCTCCTCCCTCTTCCTTCTTTCCTCCTCCCTCCCCTTCCCCCCTTCTTCCTTTCTCCCCTCGCCTCCCACCTCCTCTTCTCCCTCCTCTCTCTTCTCCCTCCTCCCTCCTCTCCCGCTCTCTCCTCTTCCTCTCTCTCCTCTCCCCTCCTTTCCTCCCGTCCCTCCTCCCTCCTCTCTCCTCCTGCTCCTCCCTCCCTCTTTCTCTCCTTCTTCCCACTAGGGATCAATGATGATGAGTCCAAACAAATCACTGGCCCATCCTGCATTTGGAGTGAAAAGCTCTGGGGCTTTTGACTATTTCTTTATAAAACTGACCAATTGTACACTACCAAAACTGAAACAGGAAGAAATAGAACATTTGAACAGACCATAACCAGGAAAGAAATCAAATTAGTAATCAAAAATCTCCCAAAAAACAAGAGTCCAGGGCCAGATGACTTTCTAGGGGAATTCTGCCAAACATTTAAGGAAGAGTTAACACCTATTCTCTTGAAGCTGTTCTAAAAAATAGAAATGGAAGGAAAACTTCCAAACTCATTCTATGAAGCCAGCATTACCTTGATTCCAAAACCAGACAGAGACCCCCACTAAAAATGAGAACAGACCAATTTCCCTGATGAACATGGATGCAAAAATCCTCAACAAGATATTAGACAACCAGATCCAACGATACATTCAAAAAATTATTCACCACAACCAAGTGGGATTTATACCTGGGATGCAGGGCTGGTTCAATATCTATAAAACAATTAATGTGATTCATCACATCAATAAAAGAAAGGACAAGAACCATATGATCCTCTCAATAGATGGAGAGAAAGCACTTGACAAAATACAGCATCCTTTCTTGAGAAAAATCTTCAAGAAAGTAGGGATAGAAGGAGCATACCTCGAGATCATAAAAGCCATATATGAATGACCCAACACTAATATCATCATGGGGAAAAACTGAGAGCTTTCCCCCAAAGGTCAGGAACACGACAGGGATGTCCACTCTCACCAGTTATTCAACATAGTATTGGAAGTCTTAGCCTCTGCAATCAGACAACACAAAGTAATAAAAGGCATCCAAATTGGCCAGGAGGAGGTCAAACTTTCACTCTTGGCAGATGACATGATACTCTATATGGAAAACCCAAAAGATTCCACCAAAAAACTGCTAGAACTGATCCTTGAACTGATCAGCAAAGTGGAAGGATATAAAATCAATGCACAGAAATCAGTTGCAGTCCTATACACCAACAATGAAACAACAGAAAGAGAAATCAAGGAATCGATCCCATTTACAATTGCACCAAAAACCATAAAATACCTAGGAATAAATCTAACCAAAGAGGTGAAAAATCTATACACTGAAAACTTTAGAAAGCTTATGAAAGAAATTGAAGATGACACACAAAAAACCCAAAAATATTCCATGCTCCTGGATAGGAAGAACAAATATTGTTAAAATGTCGATACTACCCAAAGCAATCTACATATTCAATGCAATACCTATCAAAATAACACCAGCATTCTTCACACAGCTACAGCAAACAATCCTACAATGTGTGTGGAAGCAGAAAAGACCCAAAATAGCCAAAGTATCTTGAAAAAAGAAAACCAAAGCAGGAGGCATCACAATCCCAGACTTCAAGCTGTATTACAAAGCTGTAACCATCAAGACAGTATGGTACTGGCACAAGAACAGACACTCGGATCAATGGAACAGAATAGAGAACCCAGAAATGGACCCACAGACGTATGGCCACCTAATCTTTGACAAAGCAGGAAAGAATATCCGATGGAATGAAGACAGTCTCCTCAGCAAATGGTGCTGGGAAAACTGGACAGTGACATGCAGAAGAATGAACCTGGACCACTTTCTTACACCATACACAAAAATAAACTCAAAATGGATGAAAGACCTAAATGTAAGACTGGAAACCATCAAAATCCTCCAGGAGAAAACAGGCAAAAACCTCTTTGATCTTGGCCGCAGCAGCTTCTTACTCAACACATCTCCGGAGGCAAGGGAAGCAAAAGCAAAAATGAACTACTGGGACCTCATCAAAATAAAAAGCTTCTGCACAGCAAAGGAAACAATCAGCAAACTAAAAGGCAACCCTCAGAATGGGAGAAGATATTTGCAAGTGACATGTCAGATAAAGGGTTAGTATCCAAAATGTATAAAGAACTTATCAAAGTCAACACCCAAAGAACAAATAATCCAGTGAAGAAATGGGCGAAATACATGAACAAACACCTCTCCAGAGAAGACATCCAGATGGCCAACTGACACATGAAAAAATGCTCCACATCACTCATCATCAGGGAAATACAAATCAAAACCACAGTGAGATACCCACCTGTCAGAATGGCTAACGTTAACAACTCAGGCAACAACAGATGTTGGTGAGGATGCAGAGAAAGAGGATTCCTTTTGCACTGTTGGTGGGAATGCAAGCTGGTGCAGCCACTCTGGAAAACAGTATGGAGGTTCCTCAAAAAACTAAAAATAGAACTTCCCTACGACCCAGCGATCGCACTACTAGTCATTTATCCAAGGGATACAGGTGTGCTCTTTCAAAGGGGTACAGACACCCCAATGTTTATAGCAGCACTATCAACAATAGCCAAAGTATGGAAGGAGCCCAAATGTCCATCTGTGGATGAATGGATAAAGAAGAGGTGGTATGTATATACAATGGAGTATTACTCGGCAATCAAAAAGAATGAAATCTTGCCATTTGCAACTACGTGGGTGGAACTGGAGGGTATTGTGCTAAGTGAAATTAGTCAGAGAAAGACAAACATCATATGACTTCACTCATATGAGGACTTTAAGACACAGAACAGATGAACACAAGGGAAGGGAAGCAAAAAATCACATAAGAACAGGGAGGGGGACAAAATATAGGAGACTTAAATATGGAGAACAAGCAGAGGGTTACTGGAGGGGTTGTGGGAGGGGGGATGGGCTAAATGGGTCAGGGGCATTAAGGAATCTACTCCTGAAATCATTGTTGCACTATATGCTAACTAACCTGGATGTAAATTTTTAAAAAGTGAATAAATGTTAAAAAAAATTATTTAAAAACCTGAACAACTGACGACTGACCATTCTTCTTTTGGAGTTGTTTGGTCTTCTTATTTGTCCAATTTACTTCCTTTTTAGAGTGCTTGTTTTCTTTTCTCGGTAATAGTTTTTTTGTTGTTTTAGTGCCGCTATTTTGACATATTTTTCAAACATTTGCCCCGTTTGCTTTTAGAAGGACACTATACATATATGCACAAAATGTAAAACCTTCCGATGGGTTCATAGTGCAAAGAAAGCGCCTTCCTTCCCCTCCCCCCATCACCCCTTGCCCCTCTCTATAGGCAGCTGCTGAGAGATACACTGCGTATCCTTCCTGAGGTTTTACGTGGGTACACAGATGGTGTATACGTATGTAGGTATACACATGGTGCCTGTGTATGTATACATACATGTACTCTTTCTGTGCATGTGTGTGTATGTAGGATGTGTATGTATATCTATCTATAGATCTATGTGAGTGTATGCAGATATGTTATAATACGATAAATATTACAGACTTTGCTCTATATGAAACATATACACGTATATTTTATATTTACCAAATCTTCATCCATTCTTCCCTCAACCGACACGGGAGCTGTTTCCATATCTTAGCTGTTGTGAATAATGCTGCCACGAGCGTGAGAAGGCAGATGTCTCGCCCAGACACTGCTTGTGTTTCCACTGGTGGTATCCGCAGAATCGGGATTGCTGGCTCATACGGTAGATGTATTTTTAACTTTTTGAGGAACCTCCACGCTGTCTTCCACAGTGACTACCAACGTACCTGCCGGCCAACAGCGCACGAGGGGGACCTTTTCTCCACACCCTCACCAACACTTGTTACCGCTTGTCCTTTTTGACAAAATCCACCGTAACAGTTGTGAGGTGACACCTCATCTGTATTTCCCTGGTGACTCGTGATGTTGAACGCCTTCTCCTATGCCTGTTGGCCGTGTGTATGTCGTCGGGAAAGTGTCTCTTCAGGTCTTTTGTCCATTTTAGAATCAGGCTATCTGTTCTTTGTTTTGTTTTACCAGTAAGTTCTATGCGTTCTGTATTTTTCTTGGATATTAATCCCTTATCACGTATATGTTTTGCAAATATTTTCTCCTGTTCCATAGATGGCTCTTCCGTTTTACTGATTGTTTTTTCGCTGTGCAGAAGCTGGGTAGGTTGGTGTAGTCCCACTTGTTAGTTTTGCTTTCGTTATCTGCGCTTTGGCGTCGTGGCCAAAAACTCATTGTAAAGACCAGCGTCAGGGACTTTTTCCCTATGCTTGCTTTCTTCTAGGAGCTTTATGGCTTCTGATACTCCCTAGAAGTCCTCGATCCATTTCAAGTTAAGTTTTGTGAGTGGTGGTGTAAAATGGGAATCCAGTTTCATTCTTTGGCATGTGAATATCCAGTTTCCCTGGCACCATTTATTGAAGAAACCGTCTTTTTCCCGTGCGTGTTCTGGGCACTCTTGTCGAAAATTAGCTGATCATATATGTGTGGGTTTATTCCTGGGTTCTATATTCTGTTCCATCGGTCTATGTGTCTGTTTTTATGCCAGTACCATACTGTTCTGATTGCTATTCCTTGTAATAAAGTTTGGAATCAAGAATGCTTGTTTTTTTCTATTGAAGCATCTCTCTTGTTCATATTGGTTTATACAGACTTTTACATATATTAGTCAATGTAGTCATTTGTAACATACTTTTTCACAGTTTTATTTCTTTGTCCTTTTTACCAGTATTTTTGTCGCACAGAACTTTCTATATCTAATTAGTTAAATGTACTTTTTATATGTAGGTCACTGATCTATTTAGAATTTGTTTGCTGTCAGGTGGTGAATTATTTTGCAATTTTAATTTTCCACCCAGGTGACTAGTAGCTGTCCCAACCATTTGTTATAGCCTCTTGTCAGATTGACCCTTGTATCATGCAGCTCCCTTCTTTGTCTCTTATTACAGACTTTGTTTTACAGTCTATTTTGTCTGATAGAAATATAGTTACTCCAGCTTTCTTCTGGTTTCCATTTGTATGGAATATCTATCCCAGATGTGGGTAGAAGCTTCTCTCTGGGAGACACCAGTGCCCTGGAGCCCAACAGAAGGGGATACAGAGGTGACACTCGCTGGCTGGAGCGGGGCAGAGGGGACACAGAGGTGGCACCTGACAACAAAGAAAAAGGAAAAGAAAATAAAAGAGGGAAAAGAGAAAGAGAAAGGAAAGATGGTGCCCCCTGGCTTTACACGGCATGGGGTACAGGCAGAAAGAGGGTGCCCACCGGTTCTGTCCCCTGAGAGGACCCTGGTGGCCCCTGTCCCTCACACCACTGCTTTAAAGTTAGGAAATGAGGCTTTTTCACACAAAGTCTGGGCCCTGGGCGGTGAGCGTGCACCAGCCCATTGAGAGCCATGCCTCAGCTCGCCTATGGGTCTCGCGCCAGCCCCGTTGGTCTTTAAAGCCAAATATTCTGGAGGCTTCTCCCTCCGCTGCCATTCTTAAAAGTTGGGGTGGCCAGTGTGGGGTGTGAACCCTTCAGTCCTCGGGGCGAAGCTGTGGGTTTTGGGTTCCCTCCCGCTTACGGGCCGCCTCAGAAGTGGGTTTTGTGGCGGGATTGGTCTTAGCCTTTCCTGCCCACTTTGAGGAGTTTCCCTCACGTTTGCGCGATATCAGGGGGTCACTCTGCCAGTTTATGGTTTTTTTCAGGGGAGATTCGGTGTGTCCAGGGAGGAAGTGGGTTCAGGACCCCCCTAGTCCCCATCTCGAACCAGACGCTGAAACATTCCATCTTGACACTCAGGAAACCGAGCCCTTCCCTCATTCTGGAGTTCTGCAATTCCCCACTTCTATTCATGAGAACCATTGCCAATGTCGTGTGAGCCTTCTCTCCACCCGGTCGGAAAGACACATCCTCGCCTCTGTTCCTGACAATGACCTTTGAGGAAAGGGACTGTTAACTACGACCCACCCCACTGACCCGACCGTTATACTGAAGTGCGTGATCCCAGAGGTGGGTGGGATCTCAGAGCTGACGTTTCTAGCCCTTTCTCTCAGTCCCATTGAGATGAACAGTGTGTTCCCTGCCCTGGCTGGTGATAGGAGACTTCTTGTTTGTCTCTTCGTTTGTTTCCACAATATTTACCGTGGCGCCTTTTGTGTCTATTTCCTTATGGGTCAGTTTTAGTAACTATTTTCATTGACCATTGGCTTCAAAGTTATGGCCTGGGGAGACTTACAAAGCCATCAGTGCTGCTGTGGGACAGGAAGTGTCCACGGGGGCTCGGTAGCAGGGGTTTGGGTGCCCCTGGGGGTACAGTTTCAAAGCATTTTTCATCCAAATCAAATCTATCAGGGTACAGTTTAAAGTGATACTGTTTCATTTCCTCCTTATCTGTAACTAGACATCCATCTTTAGCCCTAAATTTGAATAATCACTTGTTTTTCCTAATTAGATGAGTTTTGCCTAATTTATAGGATTAATGAAAAAAGCAGCCTCTGGATGAACTTATTAACTTTGCTTTTTTTAAAAAACTGATTATTCATTGTTGTTCATATTATTTTTTCCTCCTCTTTTCCTTACTGTGTCCCCTCTGTCTCTTATATGTGGAGTTAAGTACTTAATTCTTTATTTATATCTTTATTCTTTATTTTTTAGTAATACATACATAGTATGTGATGACTTTGTTTTTATTATTGCTGAAGTATTGACATGTAACATTCTCTTGTTGTTTTTCTAAGCATTTCATAATCGCTATTTTTAATTTTATTTTAGTTCCTGTATAGTTAACGTATAGCTTTATAATTGCTATTCAGATGTTTTTTCTTTTACCTGATAGTTAATTAGGATCCTGCTTTCTTAAGATTTTCAAATGATTGGATTTAAATTTTTTTAATGTGTATTTATTTTTGAGAGAGAGGGAGAGAGAGAGAGTGAGCAGGGAGGGGCAGAGAGAGAGGGAGACACAGAATCCGGAGCAGGCTCCAGGCTCCGAGCCATCAGCCCAGAGCCCAACGCGGGGCTTAAACTCACGGACCGCGAGATCGTGACCTGGGCCGAAGTCGGACGCTTAACCGACTGAGCCACCCAGGCGCCCCACTCCCAGTAGCATTCTTCTGCTGAGTAGGAGATTGCTCTGGCCTGAATGTTTGTGTCCCCCCCCCCCCAAGTTGTATGTTGAAATCCTAACTTCCACGTAAGGGTGCTTGGAGGTGAGGCCATTGGGAAGTGGCCAGGTCGTGAGGGAGGAGCCCCACGGATGGGACAAGTGCCCTTGCACAGGAGGCCCTCCGCCACACAGAGCCCCCCAGCCGTCCTCACGGGAGGACACGGCAAGAAGCTGGCTGTCTGTGAGCCGGAAGGGGGTTGTCCCCAGACACTGGCTCTGCTGGCACCTGGAGCGTGGATTCCAGCCTCTAGAACCGTGTGAACTCAACGTCGTCCCCCCGGTTCACGGCATTCTGCTTCACGAGTGGACTCAGGCAGGGGCGGGGGTCGAGGTCCTGCTCAGACACTCCACGCCACCCGTGACCGGTCTAACGAGAGGCCGAGGGGCCTCTGGGCACCAAGGTTAAGAGTGAGCTTGGTGTCCCGCCCCCACTCCTCCCACCCCCACCCCTGCCCCAGGCCGCCAGGACTGGGCTCCTTGGCCTCGGCCACCCCGCCCTCGTCTGTGAAATGGGGTGTCGGCAGCTCCCACCTCGTCAGGTTTGCTGTGAAGATGGAGTGTGCTGACGTACGCAGGCTGTTCCCCACGCTGTTCCCCGCTGCCCCCCGGCTCTCGCCAGGACCCCGGAGCCTCACACGCACAGTCATCGCCCTTAACTCAGCCGCAGACAGACGCATTTCGGCGTAAGTTGAATGTGCCTGGCACCGTGCTGCTTCTTGTAGGAAGCTCAGTACCTATGGGGGGGGGGGGGGGGGGGGGTGTCAATATAGGAGTCACAGGACATGGTGACTAACAATTTGCTGCAAACTGAAAATAATAGAATAATGGTTACAAAGCAGGGTAGGGGATGCAACAGCCACACTTCGTCCCGGGACCACAGGACAGGGGAGCCCCTGGAGGAGGAGGGCAGGTGCCGTGGACAGATTCCGGGCTGCGTCTGAGCTGGGTCCACACGCGAGGACACAGTACCGGGGAGGCGCGGGGACATCTCCAGGCCGCCCCGTGCCCCCCCCCACAGAGCACCTCCCCAGCCTGCTGTGGCCCTGTGACCGCTCCTGCCCGGCCCAAGCCCCACCTCCCCCAGGAAGCCTGTCCCTCCCGGCTCTGTCCCCAGCTCGGCCCGCAGCACCCCCGGAACGGACGCCTCCCAACGCGCCTCCCTGGTGTCACGCGGGGCCCGATGCGTGCTGATGGATGGCGGGTCGGTAACGTGATCACATAATGAGCACAGGGTCCCACCAGCACGGCTGCGAGCGCCCTTTTCCTGCCAAAACCCCCACTGGTCTTTGAAGATGAGGAGAAACCAGAGTGACTTGTCTTTTGAGGGCTCACAACACACGCTCCTCTTCAGGAATCCAAGGGAGCAGAAGGGACCTGGCGCCTGATGACAAAGCGGGGGGGGGGGGGGGGGCAAGAAGGAAAGGGCGCAGAGACCCGGTGCACACAGCCCTGGCTGCCGAAATGTCAAATCGGCTGGAGTCAAGCCCATTCGTCTTGTTTTATTGCAAGGTTCCGAGTCGTCCGGCTGTGGCAGCCACACGCTTGATGGATGGCTTTCCCTGCGTCCGCCCAGCGCCTCGGCTGCCTGGGAAAGCAGATCTCAGATGAACAGGGAGAGGAAATTAAACGCCTTTCGAGGTCTGTCAGTAACCGCTGCCGGAGAGAGATGGGGCATCGGGGTCTCTGGCTGCCGGGCTGCCTCCACTTAGTTTTCGCGGCATTTTTTGCAAGCAGATCAAAGAGGCTGCAGAGCTGAAGTCATCACCGTAAATCTTCAGCAACCACCCGCTCCAGCGCGGCCAGAGTGGCCACAGCCACCAGGCTGCGATTCTGTTTGACTTTGTGTTGACGACCAGGAGAGAGCCCGTCCTGCCTGGCTGCTTTAATTCGCCATTCTTTGACCGCTGGGGGGGGCCTAAACCTTTTCCTGAAGCTCGGGCTTCTCATCAGGTTTCTGCTTTCATCAACCGCCATTCGCCCTGTGCCCCTGATGTAATTAACAGTTCCAGCCAGCCACTCTGGCTCTATGGGGGGGCTATGGAGGGGGGAGGGAGAGCAGGGAAGGGAGGGAGAGGGAGGGAGAGGGAGAGAGGGAAGGACGGAGACAGAGGGAGGG
>NW_026057583.1:5561018-5592099 GCF_023721935.1 Panthera uncia
GAAGGTTCCCTCCGGCCGGTGGGGCTTTGAGTTCTGGGAGATAAATCTGGAAGGTTCCCTCTGGCCGGTAGGTCCAGGCATGAAGACCAGAGTCTGAAGACAGAGCAGAAAGCAGGCAGTCAGGGGACACTGACATGCTGGGGACTTGGGGCCGTGACCTGTGGGCAGGGGGGAGCCACAGAAGGATTCTGAACTCTGGGGTGATGTGTCCGGAGGTGTGTTACCAGAAGGTTCCCCGGCAGCCCGAGTGGAGCATGCGGTGGAGGAGACCGGCATCGGGGCCCCGTTCACCTGAGGGGGATGAACTGTGCCGGGACCGGGACGGGGGTGGGGGGGGGGGCGGAGGGGGACGGCACGGGGACACCCGGGAGGTCAGGATGCACAGCGTGTGGGTACGGGGAGGGCAGAGGCATTAACTCCACTCTCCAGTTTCTGTGTCTGGATCCACTGTTCTGACCGGGCCATTTTCCACAGCGTAGCAGGGAAGTCAGGTCAGGGGAAGGAGGCAGAAGTGGGGGGTGGGGCGTCTCCATCTCAGAGTCGCAGGAATCAAAGCTCAGAGGCTGGCAGACGGCTAGAATCTTCCTCGGCTGCTGGTACCATATCTTCCCGTTCTGCTCTCCTGACGTCGCTGGGGTCTCCTGCCCCTCAGGCCCCCGCGTTCCCCCCAACCCTGGGGTGTGAGCAGCCGACAGAGAGGCCAGGGCCAAATACATCCGAGCTCTTCTGACGCTGGGTCTACTTCCCGGCCCGGCCCTGTCCTGCCCTCTCGCGGAGCCGCTCCCGGCAGAGCGACAGCAGAGACCCCGCGGCTGCACGCACACCCGGGCCAGAGCCCAGCCCCCCACCTTGCAGGGCCTTGGTCAGACTCTCCTCCGGCCGCACTGGCTCCAAGGGGCAGTGAAACTGTCCTAGATCGTGGCTAGCGTTCAGGGCCCAGAATTCCTGCCCAGTGGCCCCAAGTCTGCAACCAGCTCTTCCCCGGACCCAGTTCTTTTCCGCCCCTGATGTGCGCACCTCTAGGTTTTGGGGGGGTGGACAGGGTTCCATCTGCAGCCGGGGGTGTCCATACGTGTGTGTGCAAGGCCTATCTTAGTACGGGAGGAGCCGGACCTTCATTTGCACGCTTGTTCTGGACTCTGCAAACGTTAGGGGCTGCCGTAGAGCCGGGTCCCTGCCGTAGAGCCGGCTTCGTATCTTCGGTAACAATTGACATTTGGGACCGAGTAACGTACAGGACTGCACACTATAGGGTGTTAGCACATCCCGGCCTCTACCCACCAGATGCGAGCAACACCGTCCCAATCACAACCATTTAAGGTGTCTCCTGGGGGCCTGGGGGTTCAGGCCGTTAAGCGTCTCTCAATTTCAGGGCAGGTCATGATTGCACGGTTCGTGGGATCAAGCCCAGTGTTGGGCTCTGTGCTGACAGCTCAGAGCCTGGAGCCTGCTTGGGATTCTGTGTCTCCCTCTCACTCTGCCCCTTCCCTGCTCATGTTCTGTCTGTCTCTCTCTCGAGAATAAATAAACATTGGGGCGCCTGGATGGCAGAGTCGGTTAAGCGTCCGACTTCGGCTCAGGTCATGATCTCATAGTCTGTGGGTTCGAGCCCCATGTCGGGCTCTGGGCTGACACCTCGGAGCCTGGAGCCTGCTTCGGATTCTGTGTCTCCCTCTCTCTGCCCCTCCCCCACCACTCGTGCTCTGTCTCTCTCTGTCAAAAATAAATATTCATTGAAAAATATGCATTAACTTTGTAAAAGAAAAATATATACTAAACAAAGAAGAAAGTCAGAATCTCCCGTGTAGCCCACACTGAAAGCTTAATCAGGCTCCACCTTTGAGACGATTTTCAAAGGATTTGTGGACACATGTTAAAGCCTCATAAAGGGGTGCCAATTTTATTAGTCTTTTCTTTTTTATTTTTTTAACGTTTATTTCTTTTTGAGAGACAGAGAGAGAGAGAGACAAAGCGGGAGGAGGGGAGAGGCAGACAGCTCCAGTCTCTGAGCTGTCAGCACAGAGCCTGACGCGGGCTCGAACCCACAAGCCGTGAGATCATGACCTGAGCTGAAGTCGGATGCCCAACCAACTGAGCCCCCCAGGCACCCCTATATTAGTCTGTTCAAAGAACCATTATTCGGCCTGGTCGTCTGCATTATAGACCTGTCCTCTATTTCATTAATTCCCATTCTTTTCTTTATTATTCCCTCTGTCCTGTAGTCTCCTGTGTAACCAATTCCCTGCATCAAATTCATCCCCTTGTGCCCTGATACAGGTCTCCTCCTCCTTCGAATGTTGGGAAAAAACCAAAGGAAACAAAACTCTGACACACACACCCCATCCTTCACTCGCACGCTCACACACACACACACACTCACACTCACACTCACACTTTAATGACTTGTGGACAGATTCAGGAGGAGTCTAGACTCCCTGTAGCTCCTCACTCATGGGCCTCGACCGCAGACCCCAGCCGCCATGTTGGTATTTTTCCAAAGTGATAATTTGGGGTGCTGAGTCAGCGGCCTTTCCCCGCTGTGCCAGAGGGGAGCCCGCTAGCGGGATGGGTGCTCAGCAGAGCAATAGCTGGGCCCCTACCCCGCGCCGCCCGGGCCATCCACACAAGGCGCGACGTCAGCAGAGGCCGGGGGAGCATCCGAGGGTGCCAGGCTTCCTCCGAACCCCAGCTGTTGACAAAGGGCAGGCTGGCCTCGGGGATGCGCAGGGACAGAATCGTGGCTGCCGGCCGTCCTCCCCCGTGGGAGCGCGATGGGATCCCGTGTCCCCACCCCGGGGGCTGATGCAATCCTTCAGCAGGCCTCTCTGAGCACCGACTGTGTACCTGGGACGCTGGGGGAGAGGGGCAAAGCCTCTGCCACCTGGACTGTCCCGTGCATGAAGATCTGGCACATGGGTGGTCAGGTGTGCGTGGCACGGACCTCCAGGGGACACACAGGCGTGTGGGAACAGCGAGGAGTTGGCCACGGTGGCCCCGTGTGACAGCGGTCAGAGGCCAGCTTGAGGGCCAGTCTCTGCAGCAGCGTCACCAGAGGAAACACAGGTGTTGCCGCCTCCTCCGTCTCTGTGGCCCCCTCCCCCCTCTCCCTAAGGCAGAGGAGAGACCGCTCACTTCTCGAAATCAAGCTTGCTGAAGCCGTGGTCCAATTGGGCCCTGGGAGATTGGCTAAGTGGTACTTTGTTTTCCTGGTGCATCCGCCTGGACGGCATCCTTCGTTCGTGTTCAAGCCGCCTTCATTAATATGAGGCCCCCCCCCTGCCCACCTGCCCCAGCCCAGGCCACCAAAGCCCAGCCCCTCGTCTGCAGGGACGGAGAGGGTGGTCTTCACGTGCGGGGCGAGGGCCGGTCGGAGGAGAGGGCTCCCGGCAACGCCGGCCCTCAGGACAGCACCAGGGGGAAGCTGGTCCCCCCAAGTCAGGCTTGGCCCGGCAGGGGCCTCGGTGACAAACCACTGCTTGTTACGCACCCGCGCTGCACGAGACACGGCTCGGTGCCTCGCCCGAACCACCACGTCCTGGACTGCTCCGCACAGCGTGCGGAGGGATCGAAAATCCACGGCCCCGTTTACAGATGGGAAAAGTGAGGCTGAACGAGGTCAAAGAACTGCCTGGGGTCACCCGGGTGGTAGACGGCAGAGCCCAGACTCGACTGCGTGCCAGGATGCCATGTGACCTGTTACGGGTGCAGAACAAGAGTAAGCCAGAGAGCCGGGTGCCCGAGCCAGGACAGAGCAAGACAGCCACAGCCCCACGGATGTGAGGAGGAGGGGGCCACCCCGGCCCCCACAGTGGAAAACCAGGGGAAACCGGGCCTGTGGCAGGGACTCGTCGGGCTAACAGACGACGTCTGCCCCCCGATCGGACTGTTGCTCAGGGACAGATTTGTTCTCCCGGGGAGTGTCAGCCGCCCAGATGCCGTGAACTGAATTCTACCTCCCGAATGATGCCGAAGTCCTAGCCCTGGGACCGGTGACTGTGACCTTATTTGGAAATAGGGTCTCTGCAGATGATTAAGTAAAGATGGGGTCACTGGGGTGGCCTTAATCAAGTGTGGCTGGTGTTCCTATAGAGAGGAGGAAGTTGGACACAAACAGCGAGGCGCCCTGTGCACATGCGGGCAGAGGCGGGACGGATGCACCTGCTGGCCATGGAGCACCACGGACTGCCAGCAAAGCAGCAGAAGGCAGGAGACGGGCAGGAACAGACCCTCCCAGCCCTCAGAAGCCTCCCTCCCTGCAGAGAGGCTGGTGTCGGACCTCCAGCCTCTGAAACGGTGACATTTCTGTTGTGGAAGCCACCTAGCTTGTGGTACTTTGTTCTGTGAGCCGAGAAGCGAACACCTCACAGCTGGGACGTGTGAGCCGCTCGGCCCCTTTCCCCGGGGGAGCCCCAGATTCCAGGAAGTCCTGCTGCCCTCACCGGCCTGAAGGGACCCGACAGCGCTGTCTGGTGCCAGGAAAGGCCAGAAAGCACTTGACCTTGGCCCAGGACTGACCCCTGCCGGGTCAGGTGAGCACAGGTAGTGGGTCCCTGGCTACAGGAAGCCAGGCGGAAGGCGGCTGCACTCAGGGCGGGGGGGGGCAGGGTTGGTGGCTGTGTCCTGTGCTGCTCCGGGGACAATTAGCATCAGAAGATTAGATGCATAGTGGGCCACTCATTTTCTCTGCCCGTCACCGCTGTCTGGCAGAGAATTGGAATTCTTCATCCCCCCCCTCCCCGCCCCCGCTCTCAGCGAATGCATATTAAACTGTTTGGACAGCTTGGAAATTTTGTCGCAGATTCTTGATGAGCTCATATGTCAGGAGGAATTTGCAGCCTTGTTTTCAGCTGAGTTCTTGAGTCAGGGCTTCAGGGGATCCGGCTTCTCCCGAGTCTACCACTGAGGCGTGGCAGGTGGCGATGGTCCCGGTGAGCCCACGAGTGGGTCTGATGTCCGGACCCACCGGGAGCCCTCTGAATTTTGCTCAAGGAACAAACGGTGAGATTTCTGCCGGACTAAAAGTACACGTGCAGCCTTTCCCGGAGACCCCGAGAGGCCGGCGAGAACATCCGTGAAGCTTCCGGCTCGTTCTGGCGTGGGACAAAGGCTGCAGGGTGCAGGGGGAGAGGGCGGCGGGTAAGACCGTGGGGCGCCCACCCCAGCTCTGCTTGCCGCTGACCGTCCAGCGTGGGCCGGTCGCCCACGCTTTTCTGAGTTTCCTCTTCCTCGCCAGCAGCGTGGGGGCAGTGGGACAGAAACCTTATGCGGCTGCTGCCAATGGTGCGGAAGTACGTGTATAAGGGTTCTTTCTCCGTGCCCTCGCGTGGTGTCCGTGAAGGAGGGAGGTTCCTCGTGTGAAACAGCAGTGTCTCTTCCTTCACCCTCTTCCTCTCCGTCATCCTCCCTCGTGCCTGGTTCCTGTCGCCGGTCAGAGAAAGTCTGCAGGACTCTCCCACGGAAACGGTGCTGAGCCACAGGCCGTGGTCCAAGCCCCCACAAAAGCTACACGGAACGCACGGCCGTTTCAACAGGTGGTCGATCTCAGCGTCACTACCAAGACCTTTTACCCTGCGGCCCCCCTGCCGGGCCCCCGGGTGCCAGTCACGCCGACGGCACGTCCCACGCACCACGCTTCAGGCGCTCCGTCAGCCACGTGAGGCGGGTGCCCGGGCCGTCGGTCAGCCCTGCTCCACATGTCCTCACGATTCCCCAGAACCTCCCCCACTGTGCTCTCTAGTTCCCGGCCTCCTCCTGCCCAGTGTGTCCCCGCTGTGGCCCGGGAGACCCCCACCTGCAGGCACAACGGCTCCAGAGCCAGCCCGAGGACTCACGGAGGGACGCGAGGGATCCTGCCATGCCGGGAGGGCCCTGGGGTTGAGCCACCCTCTCCACATCCACAATCAGGTGGCCTCCGGGCCCCACGCCCGGCCTTCCTGGTAGAACCCTCAGGACTGCGTTAGCCGGCCCTTCTACTACTGCCTGGCTTCCTCTTCCATCCTAAGCAGCCTGGGCTCCCAGAGGAGAGGCCAGTGGTGCCCCGGGCCCGATGACGGGGCAGGTCCGCTGGTCAATCAGGGCTTACGCTTGCCACACGGCACCGGCCCAGCCCGGCTCACTGCTGCCCCAGGCTCCCGGCCATGTTGGACTCCGGGTCACCAGGTCGCGGTGGGGCTGGAGGGCGGGAAGCTCGTGTTGAGTTGGAGCGGCCGCCCAGGCAGGGGGAGCCGCCCTGTCTGCTCACGGCCCACCTCGTGGCTGGGCTCTGTGGTGAGGTCTGGGGGCCCGGCCACACGTGGGACCCCGAGCCGGCTGGCGCTGGGTGGCACGTGTGTGAAACGATTAACTGCCACACGGTGGCGGCTTGTTCTGACCACGGTGGGGCTGGAGAAAGAGATGGATAAAAGAGGTGAAGGTAGAAAATGTAAATTTGATGTCGAGGGATGGAGATGAGGGTTTTCTTGGTTGCTAGAAATAGAAGCCTTGAGCCAGCTTAAGCCCGAGGGTGGCCACGGAGGTGGCTGTACCGAGGACGCGGGGACTCAGCCGGCAGAGGAAATCCTAAGTCCCGGGCGAGGCCGCAGGCCAGCTTCTGGGGCGGCTCTCACTCCTGTGCTCTGCCCGGCCCTGTCCTCGACGTGGCCCCGGCCCCCGGCCCAGTCCCGTTTGCTACAGTGTCCGCACAGGATCCCGGAGGTGTCGCCCACGTGCACGGGGCAGCCGGGCTGGCGGCCACTTTCTTAAATTCAAATTCAAAATTTGGGAGAAAGGACTCGACTCAGCTGGAACCCAGCACAGCTCGAGTTAGGTGGCCGGGAGATGGGGCCGCGTGGGACAAGCACAGCTCCCTCTCTGTGACTGCGTGGACGGGAGAGCGGGATCCCCACCCCCACTCAGAGGCCTATTCCCGGAGAGGCGGGACCAGGTTGCAAACCGAGCAGCGGATGTTCACTACATCCCGCCCTCCGACTGCTCCCGCGGGTGTGCACGTGTGTGCGTGCGTTGCACGAGTGTGTGTGTGAGTGTGCATGCCTGCGTGGGCACTTGTGTGTGCACGTGTGTGGGCATGTGTGAGTGTGTGGGCACTTGTGTGCCTACATGAGTGTGCACGCCCGTGTGTAGATGTGCGTGCATGTGTGGGCATGCACGTGTGTGCGTTGCACGATTGTGTGTGTGAGAGTGCGTGCCTGCGTGGGCACTTGTGTGTGCACGCCTGTGTGGGCATGCATGAGTGTGTGGGCACTTGTGTGCCTGCATGAGTGTGCACGCCTGTGTGTAGGTGTGCGTGCATGTGTGGGCGTGCACGCGTGCATTGCACGAGTGTGTGCGTGAGCATGCATGCCTGCATGGGCACTTGAGTGTGCACATGTGTGGGCGTGCATGAGCATGCGGGCACTTGTGTGCCTGCATGAGTGTGCACACCCATGTGTAGGTGTGCGTGCGTGTGTAGGCGTGCACGTGTGCGTTGCACGAGTGTGTGAGCGTGCATGCCTGCGTGGGCACTTGTGTGTGCACGTGTATGGGCGTGCACGAGTGTGTGGGCGCTTGTGTGCCTGCATGAGCGTGCACGCCTTTGTGTAGGTGTGCGTGTGTGTGTTGCACGAGTGTGCGTGAGTGTGCATGCCTGCGTGGGCACTTGTGTGTGCACGCCTGTGTGTGGGTCTGGGTGCACGTGTGGGGTGGGCACACGTGTGGGTGTACAGTCTGGGGAACACAGTCTGGGGAGCACTCCTTCCACTCTCTCTCTTTCAAGGGTGCTTTGGAGGAACAGAGGGGGCTGAGGGGAGTTCTAGGGTCCCGGGCTGCTCTGGCTTCTCCTCAGGGTCGTGGCCGGGACACCAGCTTCCGTGCCACACGGACTCAGGGGCAGACGTGGTGGCTGGAGTCGGGCCCGGGCATGGAACTGGCCTCCAGCTGCCTGGATTTCCGGCGACATCCGTGCGTGACACACACGTCCACATGCTCAGCTCCGCTCTGTCCACGTTCAGGGAGGCTCTCTCAGACAGGAGCTGGTCTCTCTCTGGAACCGTGGAGGCTGCGGGAAGTAGCTGGAATGTGCTGGAATCCTCCGGTAACACTAGCGAGTGGAGCCCCGGGGGCAGACAGGGGAGGCTTCCCCGAGCGTCACTTTTGGGTGGCGAGGAGCGCGTCTTTCTGGACAGGATAGGAAGCTCCTTGCCACCCTCCTTCTGCCCGCCTCCCTGCCGGCTCAGAGTCTCCACTCCTGGCAGCAACTTCCACATTCGTCATGTTTCATTTGGCCCGTGGTGGCAGAGGGACTCCGGCTGGCCCAGCTTAGTGAGGACGTTTCCCGCTCGGCAGCTGGGGAAGTCACGAGGTCCACGCCACGACTGAACGGCCAGGGCTTGAGGTGCTCGGGGACCAGGCCGGCCCGGGGCTCTTGGCTGGAGGCCTTCGTGGGCCTTCCCACGGCGGGCGTCCCACCTAGCTGTCCAGTGGCACCCGGGCGCCGTGTCTCAGTCGGAGGGCTGGGTTTCTGGTGGGGACGATCTAATGGCCCAGCTCGAGCCAGAAGCCCACCTGGTGGCCAGGGAAGCACAGCACACGACACAGACGCGGCTGACGGGGGTCTTTTGGTGACAGCGGGCGGCCACGGGGAATCGGCGGTTGTGACGAGCCGGGCGCTCACCCCACGGCGTCTACGCGGACCTGGAGGCAGATGGGCTTTGCCGTCCGCACGGCTGTTCCTCTTTGATTCCTTACAAGGGACCCTCGGCTTTTGCCAAATTCCCTCCGCGTCTCTTCCTGCAGCGTATTTAGCAAACCGTAGATGTCACTCCCTTTATCGCCGTGCAGAAACCCACGCTCCCTCCCAGGCTCTCTCAGCCCCGAGCTTCCCGCCCTTGTGTGCGCTCAACGTGTCCCTCTGTCCACAGGGGAACGTTCGAGAACCGCGTCCGAGTTGGGGGGCGTGCGTTATCTGTGACGTCGTTCTCCGCCTTCTCACGTCAGCATCGTTAGTGTATTTAGATTTCTTCCCCACCAAACGCTCTGCAAACACATCATCATCTTCCGGGATTTAGTGCCGTGAAGGCAAAGCCTGAGCCAGCTGACTTTCCTTTTTGTGCGAACCCGGATTTCTCTGCCTGGGCACTGCCTCCACTGTTTTCATTCCCTTTGAAGTGTTTTGTTTGTTTTGTTTTGTTTTCTTGTTTTATTTTGTGGAAGGAGAACTGGAGAAGTGACAATGCGCACAGGCTTCCTCTCCAGTAAGACCCACGTGAGCAGCGGAAGGACCCAGCAAACACCAGAACCCCGACGACTCAGCCGTGCTCCACGATCCTGGGTGCCGCGGGGTCCAGTGTGACGGCCGCGGCTGTCCCGGCGGGCAGCACGTCCGAACTCGGGCACGTGGGTCCCGGAGGCGGGTGGGGCAGCGCATCTGGGGGGTGTCAGGGGGGCTTAACTGAGACAAGACGGAAACGAAAGCCGGTCTGAGAAATAAAGTATCTCCAGGCGATGCCGTGGGCCTCGTGGCGCTCAGAGGTCACACGCCGGCAATAATGATACACGACCGCCTGGTTATGCGGTGCGGCTCGCTCCAAAGCGCTCAGAGGCCGGGGTGCTGGGTTGCAGGAAGCAGGCCGGTGAGCGGATGGAGGCTCGGGTCCTCAGCAGGTGCGACAAAGACAAAGGGCCGAGGAAAGCGGGGTGTGCGGTGCCTGGTGGGTCCAGACTTCAGGGCAGAAGTGAGGACAGAAGCTGAGGGGGGAGGGGGCCCCGGAGGGTCGGACTCGGGACGAGGTTTGCAAGGAGGCTGAAGAGAATTTCATGTGAGAGGGAAAATATTTCAGCCGACTGAGACCTGGACACGAGTAAGTTGACTTTTATTAATTTCCAAATTTCCAGAGTGTCCTTAATTTCTGTCTCTGGTCCTCCAGCCCACCCTCCGGCCGATGTCCTAATCCTTTCAGAAGACGCAGCCCCTCCTGGGAGTTCAGGTTGACTGAGCCAGAGCCTGGTTCACAGAGGGCGGCTCCCCTCCCTCTTTCTCTGTGGACCCCAGAGCCCTGGCGGGCTTTTCTGGCCACAGTGCATCATCCGTGGCCGGAGCAGGAGTTTGCTGCCCGTGTCCTGGCTCAGGCTGGCCGGTGCCCGGTCAGGCGGACCTTCCCTCGGCCCGGCCAGCTGTGTGCACCTGTTTCAAAACCTCCCACTTTCAGAGAAGATGCCCGCCTTTCGGGGAGACTTTGTCTTGACTTCTCTGCCGCAAAGGCAGGAAAATTTTAAGACACCAAAGACAGAGTTTCCGGATGTTTCTCCTGCCCCTTAATGTCCCACTCAAGACCATGGCAAAGCCGCGTCCAGCGGTCACCTGCCCCGTCTTCAGCCTTTTGTGAGAGCTCAGACCGCTCCGTATTTAAGCAGTCCCGGACCCTGGCCTGTGAGTCTCCTGGACGGACGGACAGAAGCAGCTGGCCAGACCCACAGCCCAAATCCCAACTCCGGACGCTGGTGCCGCTGTGACTACTTCCCTCCGACACGGCCGTCCTGCGGCAGAAATGACGGGTCGCTGCGGCACATCACACCCACTCTTCCGTCACCAGAGGCAGTTTTAAGGCTCGGGGACAAAACTGACTTTATTTTTGAGAAGTCACTCAAAGCGTGAAGGGCAGCTTAATCTCTGTTATGAGGGGACATTTGGGGACGATGAGAGACCTTCTTAGGCAAGACTTCAAATACTCGTCCCTTGTTGCAGTGATAAGGAGGACGGAGACCCTGGAGGCACGTTCGCCGTAGAATCTCAGTTCGCGTGTCCCGTGTCCCTTCCCTGGGGACAAAGTAAATGCGTTCAACAGACTTAAGGAATCTTCTAAAGCAGGTGTGCGCTGGGGGGTCACAGGTGCTCCCGTGAGCACTGCTGGGACTTGGGTCCACATGGGACCCTGTGACCAGGGGCCCCTCAAGGGGACACCACAGCCCTTTCAGGGGAGCCCCCACCCCAGCCACGGACTCCAAGGCAGAAAACTCCCGTGATCCTCCCGTTAGCCCCCGGCCCCCCACTCAGGGCCCTGGGAGCCTCTGGCTGGGTTTCCGTGTCTTCAAGGTCACGCAGAATACGTGTGCGGGTGCTGGGCCCTCCGTTCGCGGTCTAGGCACGTGGCACTCCTGTCTTAATGCCCTCCTCACGTGGGACTCCCTGAAATGTTTTCAATTCCAGAAGTAATGAGAGAAGGGGCCAAGCAGATGCCTTCCTGATGACCCATGGACTTGGAGGGGAATCCTCTGTGAGCCCCGCCCTTCCTTAGGGACCTCCTGGAAGGTGGAGTGCTGGCCCGGGCCCTCCCTTTGACTGTGGGAAGACCCCCCACCCCAAGTCAGTTTCTGTGTCATGTGATGGGGGTGCACGGCTAGACGCCCTCATTTGTCTGCATGAATCATGTGACCCTGTGCCCTTTGGAGCTACAGTTGTGAGGGGGGGCGTCGGTGCATGGAGGGTGGCCCTCAGGCTGTCTCCCCACCCCCTGCCCCAGCACGTCCCCAGCCCAAGGACCTTAGTGGACATCAGAAGGCACGGGAGGTCAAGGCTCTCCCCTCAGTTCATGTGGGGACGAACAGAGGCCTAACGCACCCTCCGTGTCCCCCAGGGGGTCAGGATGCGGCCTGATGCTCCTGATCCCCGCTCCCCCTTAGCGGTTCCTCCTGGGGATGGGCCGACCCACGCATCCCAGTTTGCACAAAACTGTCCCCTCTCTGTCAAGTTCCGCGTCCCCGCAGCTCCCGGATCCCCAGTCCCTCCGCGGGGCCAGCGCTCGCTGAGTAAACTGCACCGATCTTCGTTTAGGCCCCAGGCTGTCCTCCGGAGCCAGAGTCTTTGCCCCCACGGTAGATGCTCCCCAACGACCCAAACACCTCCGGCGCAGCCTTCACATGGGGGAGGGGCAACGAGGGGCTGGGGGGGCGGGTGGCGGACGCACCGGCTGCCGGTCACCTTGCGAGGACCGCACGCGGGCATCTGAGAGGTGGGCAGAGTCCGGGGCGCTGCGGGGCGGCGGGCGGCCCGAAGGTAAAAGCCGCCGGAGTTGAGTTGAGCCAGGAGGACGGCCAGCACTGAGACCAGGAGGGTCTTCTCCCACGGAGCCCTGGTGGGACAGCAGCCATTTGGAAAGGGACTCATTTGCTCATCAGGTGAGCCCGTCTGTTGTCCCGAGAATCGGTCTAGTCGAGGAGAAACCCGTGGTTCGAACAAATGAGTGTGTAGGCAGCTCCTGAAAGACACAGCGAAGGCATCTTAACTTTCTCTTCTTGGGTAGACTTTTCTTCCGAAATCCTACAGTCGTGCCAACGTTACTGGTTTCTGAGGGAGCCGCACCATCTGGACCAGGCCAGGGGCTCCCCTGTTTATAGGTGAATCTTGGTCATAAGATGCCACCAACAGCTCAGCGGGGACACGGAGACCTCACGGAACTGGGGTTGCTCGTCCTCACTGTGGTCCCTTGTCCGTGCAGGGGTGGGGATGGCCATTGTGCAGCAGGAGCGAGGAGTGAAACAGAGGAGATGGGCCTGGGAGTCACCGCTCCCATGGCCTGGGGGGAGCCATCTGGTCAGATGTCTGCTGGTGGTCCCTCTCCTTGGTCACTCCACCCAGGACGCCCGAGTGTTAGCACGGCCTGGCCTCCCTTCCTGCCTGTGGACATGGGCAGGGGTGAGGGGATGAGAAGAGAGCTGAGCGGGTCCCTGGAGAGTCGGGCTTCTTAGACAGGAGCACACTCACCCTGACAGGTTACGAGGCACAGAGTCCCAAGGGACACAAGGAGAGCAACGGGCACAGGATCAGGGAGAGGCAGCCCGGCAGGGGCGGGGAGGGCTGGGGAGGGCGAGGGTGGGGGCGGGCAGGAGAGCGGGCAAGGACTTCCCGGGTGACCAAGGGGTACAGGACGCAGGGGAGGCTGAGGGTTAGCCAGGCTTCCCAGTTTCCCCAGGGCTGGCACGAGAGGCAGGGGCCGGGCAGCGGGTGACCCCCCAGAAGCCTGTCTCTGAGGGGCCCGCAGCCTGAGATGCGGCCACCCCAGCTGGATGCAGGGCCGCGGGCCTCGTTCGGGTGTCAGCTGTGGTCGAGGCTGCTTTTCTAACCACAACCCTGCGGCCGCCGGGACGTGATCGCACCCGGGGCTCTGGCATATGGTTGCTTATTACCCATAATGTCCCCGCTGCTGTGAATTTTCTCCTTTTCATCTTTTTTTATGAGTATTTTAATGGGAAGGTAGGGGGAGGGTGCGTCGGGCTGAATCTGCAGATGGTAATTTGAAGGCGCATTCCCCCGGCGGTGGCGAGTTCTGGAAGGAGCACAGCCCACGGGGACCGGAGGAGCTGCTCCCGGCTTGCAGAGCTGGACCCAGAGTCGGGGGGAGGGGCCGGGGCTGGCAGGGAGGCCAGACTGCGACCAGACGGGGCACAGAGAGAAGGTGTCCCTGTTCTGGCGGCAGGCCAGCGGGAGGGGGCTGGACGCTAGAACCCAGGAGCACGGAACCACTCCCAGCCCGTGTGCACCTCCAGGGTGGCCCCGGGGAGCTGACCTGCACAGCGGCAAAGTCACCCTCAGAAGGTCAAAAGGACCCCACATAACACTTTGCTACCGCCGTCTTGAAATTCATGGTAGTTAAAAAAAAATTTTTTTAATGTTTATTTATTTTTTGAGAGAGACAGACAGAGTGCGAGCAGGAGAGGGTCAGAGACAGGGAGACGCAGAATCTGAAACAGACTCCAGGCTCCGAGCTGTCAGCACAGAGCCCGACGCGGGGCTCGAACCCACGGACCGTGATATTATGACTCGAGCCGAAGTCGGACGCTGAACCGACTGAGCCCCCAGGTGCCCCAGGTAGTTTTTTTACACAGGGTCCCCACGTTCTCCTTTTCTACCAGGCCTTACCAGTCATGCAGCCATTCTTGTACAGACGCCTGGTGCCGATCACACCCACATTCCTCCTGCACGACTCGGAGCGCGGTGCTGCGGACACGCTGCGCCCCAGGGGGGTAGGGTTTTCCCCACACCAAGAAATTCTGCGGCCCCAGCCAGGTGTCCTGCAGTGTAAGTCACTTGTGACACCATCCACCCAGAGACTGTCCCCACCTCAGACACCAGTCACAAGGCCAGGCTGTCTCTTGTGCTTCTGACCTCCCTGCTCCGGATGGGAGGCTCCCACGACCCCCTCTCAAGTTCCATAATTTGCTGGAGGGGCCCACGGAGCTCAGAGCGGTCGCTGCTCACCCGTTTGTCATACGAGGACAGGATGAAGGAGGCCGTGAACTCAGATGGGAGGGGCGTAGGGCGAGGTACGGGGAGGGGTGCCGAGCTCCCGCCCTTCCCCAGGGGCACCCCTCTGCCAGCGCCCCCCATGCACCCGTGTTCACCCGCCCTCTACTTTTGGGACTTTTATGGAGGCTTCACCATGTGGACGTGATCATCATTTGAGGGACCCTTTTCCAGCCCCTCACTCTGGAGAACGGGCTGGGCGAACTGAACGTTCCAGGCTTCTGACAGCAGCTGGGTCTTTCCCGCATCCAGCCCCCACCCGGGAGCCACCTAGCATTGCCTCGTTAGAACAAAGGATCCAGAAGCGCCGTGTCGGGAACCAGGGTCAAGACCAGGTATCAGAACAAGAGTTTCCTGGTGCTCTGATCACTTGGGAGGTGACGCGGGTTTAAGAGCTGTGTGCCAGGAACAGGGACGAGGACCAAATACAACTTTCTCATTATAAATCACAATATCGTAACAAGAAAACGTCTGTCTTGGCTCATATTGTGTTGAAGCCTCCCACGTGCCTGTCGGCCACGCGTCACCCGTCACATATTTGGTGCCGTTGGCCGTTCTGCCACGAAAGCACATTTCGCAAACACATCAATTGTTTTAAAACATGTTAGTGCGTACGTATTAAGGGACTGTATGGTAGGGAATTCAGCGTCTAGAAAGCAACAAATAATTGCTTGTTTTCCTGTTGCCGTCTCCCACTCTGTAGTATCGTTTTCATAGTTCTTATTCGGAGGACAACGTCCTCTCACACTGAAATGATCCTACGTGATTAGTGTAGAAATGACCCTTTTGCGGGCATGCATTTTCACTTATTATTTTAACAGATTGCGGAGCGCCGGCTCTGTGTCAGGCCCGATAGAGACTGCGCTGGGGACACGGTGATAAATAAAACACAACCCTGGCCCTTGGAATTCTCCGGTAGGAGTTAGAGCTTGGTGAGGATCTTCATTTTGCCTTATTTTCGTTTGGGTTCCTAAGGAGAAATTCCACGAAGAGAGGTCGCAGGGTCGGAAAAGCCAAGTGCTTTAGTGGCTGCAAGTACGTATTATCGTCGCTTTCCGACCCACCGTTCCCTGGGCACCCTGCACGTGTACCTGCTTCCCTGGAACCCCGCCGAGGTTGGGTATTCTCATAAAAAAGCATCCCCCAACTTAAAGGGTGTAAAATGGAAGAGAACTGCTTCAGCTCGCGGGTGGTTCTTCTAAAGCCCACCCCTCCCCAGTCCCAGGAACCGCGTTATTTATTTCAGCCTGACTCCGCTCCGTCTACAAGGCACAGCCCCTCTTTCCCTCCTCTATGGAGCTGAAGGATGTAATTCTCATTGTGCCTTTCTTAGAAAATATTGTGTGACCTTGTGAAATTTTTACAGCCTGTAAAACCATTTCCCTAGAGAGGAATCTTTGCTTCCCTAAAAAGTGCATCTCCCTAGAGCACTAGCTCCTTCTTCTCCCTGCCAGAAAGTGGGCGGGGCCGTTCCAAACTGAAGCCGATTGTATATGCCGTCAAGCTCCCCGGGGGCCTCAACCCGGAGACCCACCTTTGAGTAGCCTCTCCTGCACAACTAGATGGAGGCCACATGGGACCAACCTGGGCTGCAGTCGCTGTTGACTCTCAAGCCCCCCAGCGGCCATGTGGGGTATTGCACCTCCTGCAGTCGCAGAGCCCCGCCCACTGCTGCCAAGCTGAGCCAATGGCATCCCCCGCTCCTTGAACAGTTAGTCCAATGGGCGGGCAGGCGGTTCAAGGCGGGCCAATCACAGTCCTGCCCTGAGATTTTTTCCCAATCTGAGCTGGAGAAGAGCAGCCCCTTTTTCCCTTAGTCCTCCGTCTATGCATAGAGGTGCGAATCTGGACTTCCAGCTGCCAGCTTCCCCCTTTCCCACCCCGTCCCACCAGCCAGCAGGAGAGACAGCCCCGCGGGTGGGTGGAGAGGGTGAGGAGGCTCCATGCGCGACGGCATTGGTCATCAATTCCGGTCTTCCCCACGGGCAGCTCCCAGCCACCTTTTTCCACACCCTTCCTACACTTTCACCATATGATTTAAAAAAACAACTCATGTTTTGTCTTCTTTGCTCATTGATGCTAGTTAGTGTATTTCACGTGCAGGTAAGAGTTGATATTTATTTAAAGTCATGTGGAGTTTCCCCCTCATCTTGTGGGTTTGGTTGATCTCAGACCATAATCATAAAAATTCAGGCCGAATGGTTTGGCGCAGAAAGTCAGTCATTCCGCATGCACGACGTCCCTCGCCATGAGCGAGACACATTCCAAACCCATCTCCTAGACATGGAAACTCGACATTCCCATCCGAGCCGTCAACCCCCCAAGTGGTTTCTTGGGTTCAGAAAGGGTGCGACTGGCGGTGAGCATTAAACTCCGTTTTGCTCCCTTGCCCTCAGACGCCAGAGCTAAGGTGAACAGCAGCAGCAGTAGTGGGGAGGCGGGACTAGAGCGGCATGCAGCTTCTGGAATATTTTGCCGAAAGCAGCCGCTGGGAAATTGAGATGCTCACCGAGGTGGCAGACAGGTGGGCCGGCAGCCCGGGCGAAAGACAGACATGAAATAACTTCATTATCTGTGTCGTCCTCCCATCAGGAACCAGCACTGGGTGCTGGGGTCTATTTTTAGCAGAGGCATCGGGTTTTACAAAGATAGTACCCAGCTTTGTCGAAGGCCTCATTTCTTTCCTCTCCTGAGTCATCTGGACTGTTGTGACACTCCCGCCCTCGCACGTGACTCAGACGTGTAAATAACAGCTGCCGGCTTGGACCGGCTTCTTTCTGCCCCCCCACCCCCCGCAGTGGGAGGAGGGAACTCTGCCACCCTCGGGGCCCCTCCACAGTTACCAACCAAAGCACCTGCCTGCCGTCACCGGCTCCTCGCCTCCTGCTGGCCAGGCCGTGGTGGAGAGACAGAGCCCGAGGCTGAGGCCTCCAGGAAGGACGAGGGAGCAAGGAGACCAAAGTACTTGCCACGGCAGTAGCCTTGTGCCCAGCGGCTGCTCCTTTCTCTGTGGCTGGGCCTTCTCACGCTGCGACAGGTCAGGCTCCACCACGGGGCCCTGGGGCCTACGGCGATGAGGCTGGGGGCCGACCGGGAGGCCCTCGGACAGCAGGCCATTTGGGTCTCTTGTTGCGTTGGCTTTACGTACATCTGGGCCGACTGGCTAGAGGAAGGGGTTGGCGTGAGAACAAGAGAGGGCCCCCACCTGGGACCCAGAGAGCCCGGGGGGCAAAGACCCTGAGGACTTTGTGCAAAGCCAAGAACTTCGTCTTCCTCGCAAGCCACTCTTTGGCCGCCGCCTCGTTGCCCGTCAATGAGATGTATGAAGGGAGGGGGTCCGGGCGCTGTTGTGGAGGGGGGCAGGCAGGGAGGGTTGTGGGGAGGGTCCCTGCCATCCTCCCGGAGGGTCCCACAGTGAGGATGGTTGAGTGACAGGTGGCATCTAGCTGGGTCCACCTGGGCCATGCTGGCCAGTGCTGAGAAGAGTCAAGCCATAAAGTGATTGGAACCGTGTCGAAAGGAAGGGTCATAAATGGTGTATTTGAGGAACAACGTAAGTGTCTATTCATTTCTGTTTGTTTTAGTCTGTTTCCCACATGGCCCCCTTCCTGTTTGCCAGCCCCGAGGACGTGTTCCTCTCACTTCCCACAATGCCCTTCCCCGAGGGCTGTGTGGCTGGCTCCTCCCATGTCACCTCACACGGCCCTCCAGGACCCCTAGCTGATACCTGTTCCCACACCCCCTCCACAGAGGCACCTTCAGCTAAAACACACACACACACACACACACACACACACACACACCACCCCAGAGATTCTGATTCAAATTCATTGTAAAATAGGAGTTTGGGAGACGAAACATTCACTTCCAGATGGTTTTTCTCCTTTGGGGTGATTGAAATCAAGTTTTGCAATTCTAGAACTTCATGTGATTATTCCCCAGACGATTTATTAATTCTCATAATTTCACAGTCTGCCATTGTCTGGACTACCTTACTGACCTGTGTCGTCATGGGAAACAAGAAGCAGGCCTGGCTTTCCAGATGGCCAAAGCCCCGGTGGGGACAAAGGATGAACCCACAACGGACAGAGCTCCATTCTTTCGGTAATCGAGTGTTCATTCTCGAGGAGGTTGTTGATCAGGACAGTCTGTCGTACTGAAATTAACTAAGGCCCCAGCATCGCCAGATAAGGCAAGAAGATTGATGGGGCCCCGAGGAGACCAGCAGCAAAACTGTTCTCTGGGCCCCAAGAGGAAGGGCACAACGATGTTTGGCCCAGTAGAGGGAAGATTCTGGTAAAGGCCGACATGGGCTCGTAGGAGTCCCAGTCGCCCTGGAAAAGGAGGAAATCCTTTCCATGCTGATGAGAAAGGCACATGCGAGGTGAGGACAGAGTGATGAATGGGGGTGACAGGTGACCTGTCCAGCTCCGTCGGGGGTGACCCTGGGGGCGCCCCCGCGAGTCAAGTGCTTCACCTCCATGTTGCCTCCTGTCCTGGTTGCTGCCGTCACCGCCGGAGAGAGAGGCGAACGGAGGATCCGCGAGCTCCTTCTGGCGGGTAAACGGTGGCTGTTCGGATTGGGTCCTCCCTCGCTTGCTGTCGTCCCGAGGGCTTCCTTCTTCGCAGGGAAGGAGGACGGGAATCCAGCGGGAAGTCGGCATGGACCGTGTGCCGGGACCGTGATGGGGACCGGTCTTCCCAGGTGACCGCAGCCCCTGCCTCCTGGCAGCTCCCAGGCCGGTGGGGGACAGTGCCCCGGCAAGTGCCCTGGGGCGACTTGGGGCAGCAGATGGGGTGATGGAGGGCCTTGCGGGGGCACCCACCAAACTTCAGGGGTAGGGCATCTGAGCCAGGTTCTGAAGGTCAGGCATGGTTCCGGGGGCTGGAGGAGCCTGGGGCAATGCGGGGAAAGGGGTCAGGTTTGCAGGGCCCAAGACGAAGGAAGATGCATGTGCGTGGGGCCTGGATGTGGCTCCGGAGTGGCCAGAGCAGGATGGACAAGGAGAGAAGGCTGAGAGGAGCTGGGAGACGTGGGCGAGAGCCAGCCGGGGAGGGGACCCGCGTCTGCTTCACGATGGGGAGGGGCAGGGGGGAGAGGCTGGGTGACAAAACGCGGGAGCTGTGGTCCAAGGTGGTGGCCACATGTGTGCTGAGCCCGTGGGGCTGTAAAAATAAATACATAAATCAAAATAAAAAGATCCGGGCCCAGAGCAGGGGTGCAGGGGTGAGCCTTACACAGGGGAGAGAAGGTTCTTCATTGTAACGAGACAGGAAGAGGCTGCGGTTAACCGCGGAAGGGAGGGGGAGTCCGCGAAGCTAACGGCTTCGGCTGCCAGTTCCTTTCTCTGTGAGGCAGGTTATAAGTCACCTATTATGTATCAGGCACTCTCAAAATTTTTGTAATTAGTGTGGAGCACTGATTTCAAGGTTCACAAGGAGCACTGATTCTGCAAGAGCAGCCACGGTATTTCTGACAAAGATCAAGGGAGAAGAGTGAGCTTTCCAGCTTCCCAAACATCTAAGAGTATAGTAAATAAAAAGCGTGGTCCTGTGCTCCACGGAGACGTGGACTGACGGAACAGAAGTGGACTCGTGCAGAAACGAGGATTTGAGGACAAAAAAGCAGCTCCTGACTCGTGCTGTCGGCATTTCCAAGAAAGAGAGAATGCCACGAACATCAGGTCTCCCGTAAGGACAGCGACAAATACGGAGTCGCCAGAGTCCCCACGGCCACCGCAGATCTGAGAGTGGGGACAGCGGGGGCGGGAGGGCCGAGGAGACCGGGATGGGAAGTGAGCAGAGGATGTCATCTCCGGAAGGGAAAGGCTGGCCCTAACACGAAGCACGGAACGCGGTTCTGGGTTTAAACTCCACCGAGAAGGAGCGATGTCCCCGGGGGTCTGGCATCAAAGGGAGGGAGGAAGTCAGAGGCAGAATTCAGAGATCCCTTAGGAGGGAAAGAACAACCCACCTCAACCCCACCAACCTCCCCCGTCAGCATCAGGGGCTACCGCGCATTTGCCTGGGAATCCGACCCATAGAACTCTTCTATAGAATTTCTCCTATAGAACAAAGCCAGCCAACTCTATACCGAACTGCCTTGAAAACAAAATTTAAAATGTGAATCATAACATTTTAGCCTGTGACCATTCTTTTGGCACAAGACCATGAGGCCAAGTATGACCGTAAGGTGATGCACTTTAGACCAAATCAAATATCCTCGAACTAGCATTTGGAGTCACTGAAAAACACATAGAAATAGAAGTTTAGGGGACCTGGGTGGCTCGGTCATTTAAGCGTCTGACTCCTGATTTCGGCTCAGGTTGTGATCTCAGGGTCTTGGGTTCAAGCTTGGGGCGCCTGGGTGGCTCAGTCGGTTAAGCGTCCGACTTCGGCTCAGGTCACGATCTCGCGGTCCGTGAGTTCGAGCCCCGCGTCGGGCTCTGGGCCGACGGCTCGGAGCCTGGAGCCTGTTTCCGATTCTGTGTCTCCCTCTCTCTCTGCCCCTCCCCCGTTCATGCTATGTCTCTCTCCCAAAAATAAATAAAAAACGTTGAAAAAAAAATTTTTAAAAAAATAGTATTAAATTAAAATAATTTAATTATTATTAAATAAATAATAATAATATTAATAATGGTCCAAGACCATGATTAAAACCATTAGGATTTAAAGACCAAGAAAAATAATCCTCGGGGTCTCCAATCAGCAAGATCGGATTATTCACAGGGTAACAAACCAGGCAGGCAAGACACTTCTCAAGGGGAAACGTACAAGAAAGGTAAGCATGGAGCCATATTTTCAGGAAACTCAAGGAAAAGTAGAAGGAGCCACAAGTTTTAGACCCGGTCCCGCTGTCAAGGTGTGTAAGAGGACAGATTTGAATATTCAGGAGCTCGGGGGACACTGTGCACCCACATCCTTCCCAGGGAAGCAGCAACTGATGGAAAGATAACCCGGCAAATTTCATCCGAAGGATCAATGAGCCGGGAAGAAAAGGCAACCTAAAACCAAATGGGAAAATGAAAACAATGAGTCTATTTCAAATGAATAAACACACTGAGTGGGGGAGACAGAACCAACGCAGGTCAACATTGAAGTCAATGCCGTGGCTGTGGCTGTGGACCCTCGGTCCAGACAAGCAAAGGGACAGTAAGCCTGGACTCCACCAGGATCGTCTCAGCACGCTGGCTGCGGGGGGTCTGAAACCGCACGTCTGTTGCAGCACAGAGAGAGTGAACACCGTGGGGACTTTGCGGGGACCCAGTTCTTGCAGAACAGGGAAAGAAAGAGATTAATACCCCGTGTAAATAGGTACATATTTCCAAGGTCTGTCCGCGGACAGGACCCAGGAGTATGGTCCCCAAATGTCATTCCCACTAGATGGAAGTAGGTCTCTTGGACGGTGCTTGGCTCAAGGGCAAGAAGAGAATGGGCAACATGGTTCTGAGATACCTTGTGCCAGAAAGTTCCAATGAATGAATGAGTGACATGATGGTGGCTGGTTACTAGGAGGAAGGAACAGGCTTGCAGGGGACCCCACTGGCCAAAGCTGGAATAAGGTGAGCACCAAAGTTTGAACACAAGAGAAGTGGGACCGCTGAATGATGGCATCCACAGACACGGGGGTCCTAAGCCCTACTGCCTATGAACGGCACTTTATATGGTGGAAGGGATTGGCAGATGTGATTAAAGGGCAGAGAGATCTGAACACGGAGAAGAAGTAGACCATCTATGGACCAGAGCCGGGTGCCACCCTGCTGGCTCTGAAGGTGGAGGACGGGGACAGAAGTGGGCAAATGTGGGGAACTGGGCTCTGGAAGCCGGAAAGGGTAAAGAAGGGCCCTCCCCCGGGGGCCTCCGGGTGGCCTGTGGCCCCACCACCACCTTCACTGGGGCTCGGAGAACTGACCGTGGACTTCCGACCTGCGGAACCGTAAGAGAACAGATGCGGTCGTTTGTTACAGCAGCCACGGGAGACTGATACGGTCGGCGGTGGATTATGAGTCAGCAATGCCATGGGAACCCCTGAATCCATTCGGTAGGTGGATGGGGGAAGAGAGAGGGCGGGGATAGGCAACAAGTGAGCGGAGAAACGGACGCGGGAAGGGAGGAGAGGGCTCTCCCTTCGGGTGGAGAGCTATCTGGCGAGGGTACGAGACGTGTGAGCGTCAGAGTGAAGACAGGTCCGGGCAAGAACCACTAATGAACTAGGGGCTCGTTCTGATGAGGGCCAAGGGAAACGGTGACCGTGTTGATCACCCCCTGGTCCAGCGTCAGAACGGCTGTCACCAGAGCATCAGAAGGACATCTTGGGCCTCCAGGCGTGAGGCCCCGGGAGAAACGGAGGGTCGTGCAAAACTTGAATCCAGGCATGAGCAAGCCCCAGACCAAACCAACCAGAGGAACGCGCTATGGAATATCGGGCCCCACGTCTCAGGATTGTCAGTGGATGAAGGAAGGCTGTGGAAGGAACGGGTCCGGGGTGACGGACGCCGGGAACCAGGGCTGCGCTGAAAGTGGGCATCGGCGGCCCCACCCTGACCTCACACCGTCCAGCACTCCAGCGGGTCTCTGGGCTCAGGTGGGAGACCCCGAGGGCAGGGCACCCCGTGACGGGGACAGAAACGACCCCTCGAGCAATGCGGGCCGCCCCGAGCCAGCAGGACCCCGAGATGGACCCCAGGACAGGGACCCACCTGACCTTCCCCGCCCACCTGCACGGGCCCCCCACCTTTCCCCACGTCTCCTCAGATAAACCTAGAGGTGGTTCTGCGCTTTGGACACGGTCTCTGAGACGCTAGTCTGCCGTCTTCCGGGTGCCGGCCTCCCGGAAATAAACCTCTTTCCTGTCTCACCCCCACTCGTCTCTCTGCCTTCGGATTTTGTCGATGGTGAGTGGCCGAGCCTGGTGTGTTTGGGGCCCGTGGAGCTCGGTGTTTGTGAAGCCTTGAGCCCCACGCACTGGAGGGAAAGAATGCCCTTCAGAACAATACTGGCGGCGCCTGGGTGGCTGAGTCGGTTGAGCGTCTGACACTTGATTTCAGCTCAGGTCATGATGTCACTTGGGACCTCACCTGGGGTCAAGCCCTGCATCAGGCTCGACTCTGAGCCTGGAGCCTGCTTAAGATAAGAGACTCTTAAAAACAGAGCAAACTGAGGGTTGATGGGGGTCGGAGGGAAGGGAGGCTGGGGGATGGGCATTGAGGAAGGCACCTGTTGGGATGAGCCCTGGTGTTGTATGGAAACCAATTTGAAAATAAATTTCATATTTAAAAAAAAAAAGATTCTCTCTCTCTGCCCCTCCCCTGCTCATTCTCTCTCTCTCTCTCTCAAAATTAATTAATTTTTTTTTTTTTAAAGAACAGTATTGGGACAAGAAAATAATTGGAACGTGGTTGGTAGATTAGGTGAAATTACATCCTCAGTGCAAAATGTTTTGAATTTAATATCAATATTTTGGTTACATAAAGGGATATCCTTATTCTTAGGAAAAACACACTAAAATATTAAGGGGTAAAATAAAAAAATACAATATTAAGGGGAAAATGGGATAATGTCTGCAAACTGGGAGAAGACATCTGCAGCAGATATTACAAAACAAAAATCAGTATTCCTAAAAATAATTGAGGAAGAAACCCCACAAATAACCCAATAGAAGAATGATCATATAATACGCACAGGAAATAAGAGAAAACACGCGAGAAGAGATGCCCGGGTCTCTCATAACAAAAGAGATATAACTTCAAACAAGGAGATACCAGAAGGGTTGGGAAACACAAAGTGTGGGTACTAAACCCGGAAATATTGGACTGTGAAATAGGACAGCCCCTTCCGAAGGGCCGTGCGCCCTCGTGGGCCCAGACGTTCACGCGGTCCTGCTCAGAACAGAAAGCTCGGAAAGGATGCGATGGATGCGGGTCGTTTCACCGAGCGACGCCGGGCTGTGGAAGGAAGCTCCGTGCAGACGCCAGTGACCGATACAAGGTACCGTTTGTGCGTCTGTCGATTCTGCCTGTAGTTACGTGAAAGCAAGAGAAAGGGTCCTGGGGGATGTGCAGCCGCGGACCCACGGTGGGGCGAGTCCACGGGTGCCCTGAGCGGGTCCCGCTCACCTCCCAGAAGGGGAGGGTATCGCGGTATCGCTTGTGTGATGAAGAGGTTCGTGTACAATTCGACATTCGTTCACAAATGCGGGCAGCAGGCTTTACCTCCACGGGTTACAAATCGGTTTTCTGTGTGTTAGTACGTCAGCTACCACCCCCTGGACGGGGGTCCCCTGCTGGCGCTCTGGCTTCTGCCTTTACTCCTCCTGGCACCTGGGGACCGGCTCTGTACATCTGCCCTGTTGGGACTTGGAGACCAGACCCCGTGAGCACAAAGAAGTCGCGTGGACGTTCACCTACGCCCTGCCTGGGCGCGCGCACGAGACCCCTCAGTCCGGGGACAGACCTGAGGGCATCGTTGGGTGAGGTCTGCAGAATTACACATTTTGGGAGCTCTGTTCTTTGGGGACGTTGTAAAATAATGGTGTTTCCCTCCCCGAGCCTGATGACCAGAGCGTAGGAGGCTCACGGGAGACCTCCGAGTCTCCTTAGGGGTGTCTGTGATGTCACGTAGAATTCCTGGCCGCCTTAAAATATCTGCAGGAACCCTGTGAAGGCGGTGTGGGACCGAGGGTCAGAGGGGGCTCCCTGATTCTCACGGCAACTCGTCTCCGGCGGGTTATGGTTGCTCTTGTCTGTTTTTAGCGGAGAAACCAAGGTCCAGCGGAGGAGACTGGCTTTGCAAGGTCACGGCTGAGGGCAGACCCCAGCCCCGAACATCTCTACAGTATCACCTCTGTATCTGGGGCATGTCCTCTGTTCTTTCCTTGCGTAAAACAGAGTGACGGGATGGGAGCAGGGGACAGTCCCGTCTTCTGTTAGTTCATCTGCCTGCACGGGCCCTGACACCGGCCTGAGCCCCGCACGGCGTTCTCCCCGCGAGCGCTGTGTGCTTAGGAGACGGGGGCCGGGGGAGGGTCCGCACCGCCAGTCCCGGTGGTCTGCGTCGGGATGAGCCGATGGCAGGAGGGCCTATAGAAAACTGCCAAGACGGAGCACCGTTTCCATTGTCAAGGATAGAATAGAAGTTGAGATTTTCCGGTCATCAGTTACGAACGCGGTTTCCGCCAGTGGTTAGGAAGCTGGGTCTCGGCCTCCCCGAGGGGCAGGGGGACCTCGGGGGGACCAGTACTCGCAGCCCTCGCTGTTTGCGGTTGCTGCCCGTGTGCTCGTTCTGAATGACGAAGTTGCTAATGACAAAATTGTAAAAGCTGGCCCAAGCCTGACCTGCTCATTGTCACCGTATAAAAACACGTGAAGCCCTAAAGCCGGGTCTGCCGCGACAGGTGCACAGCGCAGGTGTGGGAGAAGCACGGAGAGGCGGGGCTGTCCCTGCAGTGAGTGGGTGGGTGCAGGGTCGGGTCGGGGAGGCCCCGCGGCGCGAGGGTGCACAGCGTGCCGTCTGGGAGCGGACGGTCCCGACATCGTCTGACGCTGACTCACGTGCACCTGTGGTCGTCCGGCCTGCAGAACGCCGTTAGCACAAGGTCATTGCCGACCCTCGCTGGGTTGCGGGAAGGTGGCCGGGGTGGGAGAAGGGCCGTCGTCCACCCCGCGGGGCTCCTGCTGGGACCGGTGGGGCGACTTACCAAAGGACCTGGTGAGTGAGATGTCAGTACGGGCCAGAGCAGGTGTGGAGTCCTGTGGACGCCCAGGCTTGACGTCCAGCACGTGTCGCTTGCGCAACAGACGCTCAGAGTTCCATCCGTGTCATTTCCGTTGCTGTGTGACGTGGAACCAACTCCTGCCCCCTCTGAGCTTCCTCAGAGACAGTGGGGATCGGGGGGTCGGTCGCACTGTGACCTCAGTAAAGAGGTGCAGTTCAGAATAAGGGAGGTAGGACTTGTACCCTCTGCGGGGTCACAGCACCTGAGCCACGTCGGCCACTTCCGACACCCCGCTTTGTGAAGGGCACCGACGGGCAGGTCTGCGGGGAAACCGGGTCGGTCAGGCTCTTCGGAGAAGCAGAACCGACGGGAGAGAGACATTCACGCCCGTGTTTCTAACACAAAGACACCTCCCCTACGGGATCAGCTCGTGGGATTAGGGCGGCGAAGCCGTCCCAGGGTGTGCAGCCGGCAAGCTGGGGACCCGGCAGTCCTGGGTGGGGACGCTGCCGGGCCCAAGACCCGAGGGGAACCCATGTTTCTGCTGGAGTCTGAAGGCAGGGCCCCGGAGTCCCGACTCCAGCCAGTCAGGCAAGAAGACTGGGGCCCTGGGGCTGCCGATTCAAATTCTGACCGCCCAAAACACCCCCCTGGACACACCCAGCGTCACGCCTGACCGAATGTCTGGGCCCCCAGGCCCAGTCCAGGTGGCACATTAAGCCAACCATCGCAGGAACCAAAACCCGCCGTCCCCGGAGTCTGACTCGACGTAAGAGAGAGCTTCCCAGCGTTCCGGGTGGCCGGGGACGTGGCCTCTGTCCCTGCAACCAGCCCGACGCCCCTCAGGCAGGAGGCTGCCACACGGGCAACACGAGATGCCCTCCCCGAATGGTGTGTGTGACCCGAGGTTTCTTCCAAGCACGCGGCTCTTTGGCCCGATGACTGTGGATGAGCTTGAACGTGGGCCGTGTTGCCCACAGGACCCAGCTGCACCCGCCAGAGTGCTCGGCTGGGGATGCTCTCGCTCAGTAACCTTCAGGGGCTCCCATCACCTAGTGAACAACACTCAAACTCAGTGGCCCAACACAGGCCCTCTCCTGGTACCCGCATGCTGTTCTCACAGCCTGCCCCCACACAGACACTGTGCCACCAGAGGACGTGCCTCGGATTCCCCGGTCTCTCCGTCCTGTTCCTCCTGAAAGGACAGGATCCTGACTATGACGCCCTGTGAGTGCCCTGGGCCCCGTGCTCTGACCCTCCCACCAGCACCTGCCACAGGACACTGTCTGCTCACTCATGTCTGTCGCCCTCAGGAACCGGGCGCACGTCTGCTCCTGCCCCTGAGCCGTGTGCCCCTGTGTGGCACGAGGCGACAGTCTCGGATATCACTCACTGATTCCGACGGACGTGTCTGCCCTCGAGCTCCCTTCCAGCCGTGGCCTTTCCCTCTGAAACCCAGAACCTTCTGAAAAGCTCCTTACTCATACCTTGCCTCCATCCCGTTAATCCCTCCAACTGATGCTGCGGGAACGGCTTCCAGGTGCCAGGTCCCGTCCGGGTTTGGGGACAGATCCGGTAGTGGGACCTGATCTTACCTTTCAGGACATTTGTGTCCCAGCAGGTAATGTAGAAACAGAGCCGATGGCCAGACGCCCCCCTGCAGGCACCCCAGTGCCCTTGCACTGGACTCAGAGCTCCCGGAGGGCAGGGATGTTCCTGACGTTTCACCTCGGCATCTCCAGTGCCTGGCCTGGTGGGGAGGCCGCACGTGAGTGACGGACAAACAAGGACAGGTATTTCCACATTTACGCCGGTAACGGGTCCATTTCTTCCTGCTCGCCCGTCCACCGGATGCCAGATGCGCCCAGAATCTCGGACCTGAGAAGAACATCAAAGCTGAAGGAGTCCTGTTCCTGGTGGATCATTCCAGGTCCTTCTGCAACATTCCTATGGTTGGTCTCACGAGGACAAGTAAGCATCCCTGCATCCGGAGCCGTCTTGTGAGAGCGAGGGGACGTCGTTCTGCTGAGTTTGGATGCGGCCGGGGTGGAGAATGGGAAGCGCGGGCTCCAGGGACGCCGCAGCGGGTCCAGAGCGGGCACCCGGTGCCGCGGCCCCTGTTCCTCGCGGTGCAGATGCTGGCACGTGCAGCTCGCGCCCCCTCGCAACCAGCACGCGGAAACGACTGCCACCCTCCAGCCCAAAGCCCGCGAGTTCCACACGCCCGCCATCCCGGCCAAGTCAAACGCGTGGAAATTCACGGAGATCCTATTTGTCTCGGAATTAAAGCCACGTTAATTGGGGACATGTGACGGTTCACTCGGGGGCCTTTGTGTGGGCTTGCCGTGCGCATCTGTCGCGGAAACGCGGGAAGAATTTAGCCCGGTTGGACATGATACACGGAGGCAATTTCCGAGTCCCCTTCAAGCCGCTGTCGAGGACAAGCAGTGACCGTGCTGCAGAGAGATCATCTCATCGATTTTCTTCCAAACACAGCCTGGTTCCAGCTCACGGGGCCACACGATAACATCTTGTCTCCAGGAGCAGTCACGTCACGACAAATTAACCTGCATTGTAGGGGCGAATTTCTTCAAGTTCTAACCGTTGTCTCACTGCCTCCTGTTTGGGGACATGCTGGAGAAGGGCCTCTGAGCTCACAGACTCTGATTTGCACGTGTGATGAGCTGTCACAGTCCCCTTGGTGTGGACAGAGCCCAGGACAGGAATTCGGATCTGGGGATTCGGGAAGGACACGGATGGAATCTTTAGGGACCGAGTTACCGCGTCAACTAGGACCCAGAAGATGAGGGAGGGCTCCAGGGATGTGGGTTTGGGTTCATATCACAGCCCCGGTCCCCACAAGCTGTGTCCGCTCTGCCTGCAGACCCCACCTCCCCGCAGCCCAGTGACAGCACCTGCAGAGGGAACAAGGCACGTCCCCCGCCCCCACCGGGTAAGGGAGGGCTGCTGGGAGCTGAGAGCCCAGTGAGGATACTTGCGAACACGACCTTCTTCCTGCTTCTGTTCACACGTGTACACACGCACGGCGGGGCCGGGGGCGGGGGGGCTCCGGGTTCACACCCCTGCACACCCTCTGCAGAGTCGAGGGCACCACAGGAACAGCTGTGGGCGTGATTGATGAACTCTAAGCGCTACAGTTCGTGGTGAAGGCCAGGAGGGAGGGTGTGGCGCTGACAAACCCCTTGCTTTCTTGATTGCCTCTACAAGAGCACATTTGTCCGGACTAGAGCAGGACAGGTGCCAGAGAGGACCTCTCACTGATTCAGTCCTGCGTGGCCTTCTCACTCAGAATGGGATGCGGGGTCCCCTTCCCGGACGGGGCTGTGGCCAGGCGGCCTCAGGAGGTGACCCCAGGGGTCCCCCCGCCAGCCTCAGACCCTGTTCCCCACCCTCGCGCCCACCCGCGTCCCAGAGGATCAACGCGGCCGTTTCCTCCTCTAACAGCGGCCCAGGGGCGTCGCGGTGAAGAGCTCGGGCTCCAGAGTCACAGGTGGATTTAACCCAGAATGAAAGCCAAGTTCACCTGTGCTGCCTGTGACTCTCTAGATGCACTTCCTGGTCTCCCGTGGCCTCTGTTCCTGCGTCTGCAGACTGGTTAGAATAACACCTACTTCTTAAAGATGAGTGAGTACCCGTGGGGACAGACGTCCTCGGCCCCTGTCCCATGCCACGCAGCCTCTGACTCCGCTGTGCCTGTGGGTCTCCTCGCGGAATTGTGCTCAGGGCGGGGAGCTGTGTGTTCTGTGCTCTCAGCGCCCAGAGCCCTGTCTAGGGCACAGCTGGCACGCGGCGGGTTAGGTGAGTGACAGTGTGACTGCAGGGTCAGCCCGGTGTCATCGCAGGGCAAGACGCCTTCCAGGAATCGAGTGAGCGGGGGAGGAGCCTGTGCCTGCAGATCTGAGAGGCTTCGGGAGGTGGCACAGCGGAGCAGACACGACCACGAACGCTGCTTCCGGGATGTCTGGGTTCCAATCCCACATCTCCCTCTGTGTAACCCTGAGGGGGGCGGACACCGGCTCCAGGGGCCCCCGGGGAGGGGCCGAGGCCCCTGCTGCCGCCGCACTGTCCCCCTTCGTCCCTCCTCCAGGCTGCTGACCCGGGCGCTCTCCCCGGGGACCCCAAAAACAAATCTCGTACCATCGTGGGCTCCCGAGCCACCTTCTGAGTCTTAGCCTTGCAGACGCGAGGGGAGCCAAACAGCTCCGTGAACGCGTCTCGTGGCCCGTGTCTTTGCTTACGCACAGGCTTATTGCCATCACGACACGTAGCGTTTCTGCAGACCCGCCTAGGCTGCTTCTCGTTACAAATGGAGAACGTCCGGGGGCGCCTGGGTGGCGCAGTCGGTTAAGCGTCCGACTTCAGCCAGGTCACGATCTCGCGGTCCGTGAGTTCGAGCCCCGCGTCAGGCTCTGGGCTGATGGCTCGGAGCCTGGAGCCTGTTTCCGATTCTGTGTCTCCCTCTCTCTCTGCCCCTCCCCCGTTCATGCTCTGTCTCTCTCTGTCCCAAAAATAAATAAAACACGTTGAAAAAAAAATAATAAAAAAAAAAAAAACAAAAAAAAAAACAAAAAAAAAACAAATGGAGAACGTCCCAGCTGCGTCACAGGAGTTTATCGACAGGCATTCGCGAGTTCAGTGGGCACTCCAGACCCACATCAATAACGTGTTTTCTGTCGCAGGAAGCGTCTCCTTTAAACAGCACGTGAGCTCTTTTTCACCTTTAATACAAATATCAGGAAACCCTCTGTTCTTTCCACAAATACTCACCAAAGGCCTCTGGGCTCGGCCCTGGTCTGCGGGCTGACGCAGCACTTACAGGGATTTCGACACAGTATAAAAATAATGACATCGCACAGCGAGGTGACACAAGTGCCTGGACGCTTTCTAGCACGAAGGGCGGGGGGATTCGGGTGAGGGGAGGGGGGGGGCGGGGTCCGGGCCGGTGACACGATCCTTCCTGCCGGGACGTGCTGAAGTCCGGAGCGGGAACAGGCGTGCCGTGCTTGGGACAGAAAGGTAGCCGGGGCTCGGTGAGACGGGAGCGAGGCCCGGTGGGGGGGGGGGGGGGGGGGGGG
>NW_026057583.1:5592499-5592924 GCF_023721935.1 Panthera uncia
TCTCTCTCTGTCCCAAAAATAAATAAAACACGTTGAAAAAAAAATAATAAAAAAAAAAAAAACAAAAAAAAAAACAAAAAAAAAACAAATGGAGAACGTCCCAGCTGCGTCACAGGAGTTTATCGACAGGCATTCGCGAGTTCAGTGGGCACTCCAGACCCACATCAATAACGTGTTTTCTGTCGCAGGAAGCGTCTCCTTTAAACAGCACGTGAGCTCTTTTTCCCTTTAATACAAATATCAGGAAACCCTCTGTTCTTTCCACAAATACTCACCAAAGGCCTCTGGGCTCGGCCCTGGTCTGCGGGCTGACGCAGCACTTACAGGGATTTCGACACAGTATAAAAATAATGACATCGCACAGCGAGGTGACACAAGTGCCTGGACGCTTTCTAGCACGAAGGGCGGGGGGATTCGGGTGAGGG
>NW_026057583.1:5593024-5629138 GCF_023721935.1 Panthera uncia
GGGGGGGGGGGGGGGAGGCCAGAGACCCTGCGGCTTTAGTCCACATGTGGCAGGAGCCAGGGAAGGGGACACGACCGGATCTCATCCAGTTGGTGGGAGCCTTTGGCTCTTACGGAGAATGGAGTCGGGTTGGAGGACAAGCAGCGGGTCGGACCCCGAGCTAATCCGCGGCCAGGCGGTGCGGACCCTGGGTGTGCAGGAGGGGCGCGAGCCGAGTGTGTGTTTGCGCCCGAGTCAGTGCGGGGGGGGGGGGGGGGACAGTGGGGAGGGGTGAGCGAGCCCGCCCCCTCCAGGTGCACGAAGTGTGCCTGTCACGCACCCACGGCGATGGCCATCTAGGCTGGAGCTCAGAGAAGGGATCGACGTTGGGATGTGAACCGGGCTCATCCGTATCCGGACGGTGTCCAATCCCAGGAACCGTGGACGCAAGGAGGAGGGCTCGGAAGGGAGAGGCAGGGGAGGAAGCAGAGAAGGGGAGGCCGGTAAGGAGGAGGGAGGCCCAGAGAGGAAAGGGTTTGAAGGGGGTGGGGAACGCGTCCTGCTGTGCAGCCGGGGTTACACGGAAGCAGAGAAAGGCCCACAGGACGTCGCGGGACGGAGGTTTCCGCGGCCTCGAGGGGGCAGTTTCTGACGCTTCTGTTAGGAGAGGCGGGGCTGGGGGGCGGGGCTGCTCCCCCGCAGCCCAGAATGTTCTAGGTAGAGGCCTGGGCCCACCTTCTTCCCCACCTCACGGTCCTGGGTGCCTCGTGAATAATGCCTGGAAACAGGGCTTTCGCGTCTGGTTGTCCACGGACAGAGAGCAAGTCCGGGGCCTGTGTCTCTGCCCGTGTCTCATTGGTAGCAGGGAGTCGTAGGTCGCCGACTTGATGGGTGGGAGTCGTGCTTATTATTATTTTCCGGTCACCAGAGTTAAGGCCCAGCGGGTGCTCGGTGGACGTAGGGCCGAGTGAGGGTCCCGACAGCTGCCCACCCCTCTGCCCTGGGTCAGCACACCCCAGGGAAGGCCTTCACCGTGGTGGCCCCGGCCCTCGCGTGCTTTCCTGCCTCCTGGTGACAGCGTCCCCACGTCAGGACCCCCTCGCGATAGGGCTGCTGACGCTAACGCCGGGTCCCCGGGAGCCTCTTTAGAGCTTCTGGAAAACCTGGCCACTTCTTTGTTCCCTGCTCTCCCACTCTTACTGAACGGGTCTCCTGGCTCCCACCCCTCCTTCCCTTCAGCCCCTTCTCTGCGTTGCAGCCAGGGTGATCTCGTAAGCACGTAACTCGGATCATGGATTACGTCGTATCCCTCTGCTTGCCACCGTCCCCAGGCTTCACATCGTACCGAAAATAAAACCTAACCTGTTTACCGTGTCTAACGGCCCCTGCCGCTTCACGGATGTCCCTCCCACCGCGCTCACCACATTCAAGCCACACTAGCCTTCTGCCCAGACTTCATTCCCACCGCAGGACCTTTGCACTGCCAGCTCCTTCTGCCAGGGGCGCTCATCCTGGGCCGTCCACACACCACATTCTCCAGGTCTTCCCGCTGCCCTAACTCAGGCAATACCTCTGCTCCCCTCTGAGGGGAAAAGCTTCCTTCAGGTAACCTCTTGCTGTTCGAAATTGTTTCCCTTATTTGCTTACTTCCTTGTTACCTGTACATCCGTTGGAATGGACGTTCCGAGACACCCGATCTCAGACTGCGTGCATTCGTTTCCCCCCTCGTTCGTTCAACAAGTATTCATTAAGCATCTACTATGTTCGAGACATTGTTGCTCTGGGGACGATACTTCAGCCCCAAGCCAGTGCCCTGCACATTCAAGTTGCTTAACAAATGTCAGTTGAATAAATAAAGGAATAAATAAATAGAGCAAAGAACAGGAAGAAATAGGTCACATACCCATCGCTAGTGGTAAAACCGTGCTTTAATAATAAAACTACTTAGTAATAAAATGCTAACGTAGGCTGGCGGAGACATCCAAGTCGAACAGCATTGGTCCCGGAGAAAATGAGCTGGGAAAGCCTTCCTGGCCAGGACTTCGGAAATTATGCAAGAATCATCACACCGTGGAACGTGCCTCTGAGCAGCCCGCGTGAACTTTCCGTGTACATTTCTTCTCTTCACGGGGTGACAACTCAGTTACTGATTTGGCCTCATTTATTAAGTGTTTTCCTTGCAAAGGAAAGGAAACTGTATCTGCAACTAACCACACGTGCGCTGCTGAACTCCAACAATAATATTCTGTCCAGGACTTAATGAATCTTTCAGCAATCTTCCAAAACGGCTGAGTTGGGGTCAGATTTGAGACTGCAAAGAAGCAGTGTGTGCAGGGGGTGGGGTGCGGTACCTGGTCCGGCCCGAAACGCCCGTGTTCCTTCGGTTCCTGTTTTTGGACGCTGGTGTCGTTTTCTCATAACATCGCTTCTGTCTAAAGTTGGGTGCACCTCCTGCCTCTCCTTTCCATTACGAGGACTAGTCCAGATTGAATCCAAACCCAGGAACGGCCAAATCCCAGTGACTTGGCCGGTGGGACTTTCGGAAAGCCTGAAATCTAGAGAGAGCACTGGGAGATGTGCTTTTTTAAAAGTGCATTTGGGGCGCCTGGATGGCTCAGTCGGTTAAGCGTCCGACTTCAGCCAGGTCACGATCTCGCGGTCCGTGAGTTCGAGCCCCGCGTCGGGCTCTGTGCTGACAGCTCAGAGCCTGGAGCCTGCTTCCGATTCTGTGTCTCCCTCTCTCTGACCCTCCCCCGTTCATGCTCTGTCTCTCTCTGTCTCAAAAATAAATAAACGTTAAAAACAAAATTAAAAAAAAAGTGCATTCAATGGTGTGACGTAAGTTGACTCTTGCTGGTACTTGGGGGGAGGAATCTAAATAGCAACAGATTAAAATGCCTTACGATAGCACATTGCGCATACATTTGTCCTCGTGAGGAAAATGAACATTTCCCTACACGATTACATACATGCTATTTTCTCAATTCACTTGCTCAGAGCACTCAGGCGAAATGCAGTCCAGTCGATCCGTGTGCAAACCTCAGGTTGACGTCTGAACTAGAATTTACTGTAAAAGTGAGAAGCGTTCTTAAGCCTGCTGTGGTATCACTGCGCTGACATGGTCCAGGCTCTCATCAGAGACTTCTTTTGGTGTCCAGACGTCAAAATATTAATTGCCTTCTGCGATGTGCTCGGACAGTGTTTCGTCACTTTTCTTTAATGACTCGAGCGGGAGCTCGGTGACATTTGCGAATGGCAGGATGAACATTAAAGAAGCTGGATAAATTCTCTCTCCGGCATCCTCCCTGATACGATTTCATGGGCAAGAAATGTGCTGCGGCCTCTGCCCCTTCAGCTCTGATTCACTTACTTCACAGTGAGGGACGTCTTCGTCTCTCTGGGGTGGAGAAAACTATGTTGATGTTGTGCTCACACAAGCACAGAGGAGCAGACAGGGCCGAATAGAAAGTCCAGGAAGCCATATATATGTTCAATAGACTTGTGTTAAAGAGGGAGGGATGGTCTTTCTTTATTTTTTTTTAATTAAAAAAAACATTTTTAACGTTTATTCGTTTGAGAGACAGAGAGAGAGAGAGAGCAGGGGAGGAGCAGAGAGAAAAGGAGACACAGAATCCGAAGCAGGTTCCAGGCTCTGAACCAATACCATAGAGCCCGACGCGGGGCTTGAACCCACGAACCATGAGATCATGACCTGAGCCAAAGTTGGACGTTTAACCAACTGAGCCACCCAGGTGCCCCATCTTTCTTTCTTTTTTCAATGTTTATTTATTTATTTTGAGAGAGAGAGAGAGAGAGAGCAAGCACAGGAGGAGCAGCCAGAGAGAGAGAGAGAGAGAGAGAGAGAGAGAGAATCCCAAGCAGGCTCCACACTGTCAGCACAGAGCCCAATACAGGGATTGTCATGAACTATGAGATCAGGACTTGAGCTGAGATCAAGAGTCGGATGCTTAATCAGCTGAGCCACCCACGTGTCCCCAGGATGATCTTTCTAATTAGCGGTGCTGATCAATGGATACCCACATGGGATAACCCCCACCTGACACCAGTCTAATGTCAACTCCAGAAGGCATGCAGCTCCAACCAAGAAAAGTAAAACAGTAAAGCTTCAAGAAGAAAACAGAGCATCTCCGTGACCTTGGAGTCTGTACGAAGCGTCTCCAACAGGACTCAAACTGCCAATCATAATGAAGAAACCGATACATTTCTATATCAAAATAAAGAACCCCTATTGATCAGGTACCAACGAGAGAATAAAAGTGCAGCTCACAGAATGGAAAACAGTGTCTGTAATGTGTATCCGACAAATAACTCATTTTCAGAACGTCTAGAGAATTTCTACAAATTGCTAAGGAAAAGACAACCAGCCTAATGGAAAATGGGCAGAGCCGTGAACAGGCACTTCGCAGATCAGGACATCCAAAGGGCCAACACACACATGAAAGGGTGCAAATCTCCTTCATCATCAGGAAGACGCAAATTAAATGCACCAGACACCAGCGCATACCCAGCAGAAGGGCTAAGACAGAACATGCCTGCGAGTAGCGTCTAGAGCAACTGGAGCCCCACGCGCACTGCGGAGGGGAGCCTCGGGGCCGCGTCACCTGCCACGGCAGCATGGGAGCTCACCTGGGGACCAGCAGCTTTACTGCCAGAAATGCACGCGTGCATTCACCAAAACCACGGATAAGCGTGTTCATAGCCCCAAACCGGGAGCTCCCCAGACGCCCACCAGTGGGTAAAGAAATCGTGCCATATTCTCCAGCAGATAACGCTGTGAAAATGGGGAGGCCACCACCATACACGGCAGCACAGATGTTTTCCACTGCCTCATGTGGAGTGAAAGAAACCAGACACAAAGGATACAAAGTATACGCTCATTTGTTTCTTACCTTCCGCCTGCCTGCACGTGAAATCACATGGTTTCTGTGACTTCTCTCTCTTCACGCGCAAACAGAAAGCAGAACCAGGTCCGCAAACACAGAGAACAAACTGGTGGTTTCCAGAGGGAGTGAGAGGAGGCCCAGGCTGCCAGTTACGGGATGAGGAAGCCACGGACGGAAGGCACAGCACATGGAATACAGCCAATGGTGCCGTAACAATGCTGTGTGGTGACAGACGGTGGCCATGCTTGCGGGGCCCAGCATAGTGTACAGACGTGAGACTAATGTAACACTGTGTGTCAGCTACACTAAAAAAAAAAAAAAAAAAAAAAAAAAAAAAGTGCAAGGTACATGAATGCGTTTACATAAAGTTTAAAAAAAAAACAGGCAAAACGAATGTGTGCCCTTAAAACAGGAGGGCCACTCTTCTTCACCAGGTTTTAACTGGGAGGGGCATGAGGGAGGTTCTGGGAGGCTTCTGGGTGTCTGAGTGTCCTGGTTTTTTTTTTTTTCAATCTGGGTGCTCATTACATGGACGGTTTCAATTTATGAAAAATCGCCAAGTTGGACACTTCTGATATGTGCATAAAACTGAACACTTACAATTTACGCATCAAATGAAACCTCACCGCAAGATATCTTATAATTTTTCAGTTTATTTTTGATTATATTTGGAGAGGCAGATTTTCTATGATAGCTTCCAACCAACCATTGTACATTAACCAAATTTTACACAAGCCATTTGAAAAAAGATCTAAAAATGTGCTTAGTTATTGGTATTATATAACGTTGATCAAGCACCAAGAGTGTGCTAACAGCTGTACAGAGCAAACATAGAAAAGGTTGACAGTCCCCGCCTTCAAAAATACCCACTGCTCCCCGAGTCTCGCACATAGAACTTAAAAGTCCACCCTTTTATTCATAAGGCATAAATAAGGAAGTCTGTCGCAGTTTTCATTGTTCATCAATAAACGTCTAATACCCTTTCCCCAATTACCCCGACAATTACTAATATCTTTGCCTTTAAATACAAATCTCTGTAGTACAATATACAGTATATACTGATTTGGTATTATTCACACGATGGACCATGATATTCTTGCAAGTTGGTTATAATATGAAGCATGTTGAATTTCAACATTCACAAATTGCTACACCTCTTAACAGAATCATTTACTGTTGGCAGCACTTTTCCGTTGTTGTTTAAAAAAACGAGGTGCCGTCGCTCGTACACTGATAAACTGTAAACAAAAACAGCACTGCCTCGACTCCGATAAGGGCATCGGGACTCACGGCACATCAGAGCAGCGAGCGTCGGCACATCTAAAGTGGCCTGGCAGGTAGCAATCTCGTAGCCCCATGCCCTAAAATACTAACGCGCGACGGTCAGCTAGTAATGGTGATACAGAGGAACTTGCTTCGACTGTATCTGCAGTTTAAAGAAGGGGGTGGTGGCGTAAAATATCCGAAAACCGAGCCGGGAGACGTTTTTTTTTGCTTTTCTGCAAGGCTGTGTTCGAAGCAAATTCAGACTAGAAGAGAGGAATACGATTATTCTGAATTTAATGACTGGCTGAGGGTATCTGATTTCAGGACAATCCCTTAAGTAAGAACATCTGACTGTTCACTTTTCAAAAGCAAGAGGAACGAAGTGAATTTTGATAGTGTATGATTCTAGGCGCCAGGCATGGGAAATCGTACTTCCTGTGAACGCACCAGAGCCGGTGGTACAAGGTGACGGCCGCTACGGGAGTCAGGCCAGTCCGCACGGGACGAGGAGAAGTCTCCTTCCCAGCCAGACTCTGGTCTTGCCCCGCTCTGCAAATACAGGGATGGGGGAGGGGGGACGGCTAGAGTGAGGGGGTCCGGGGAAAGAAGGCTGTCACAAGCATGGGGTCAGGACAGAGAAAAGACCCAGCCGTGAACTCCACCTTCCCTAGATGCCAAGGCTCCGAGCATCTGTCAGCTTCAAGCTGTGGCAAAGATCCCTAACTTGGTACCACACTCCAAGCGATAAAGCTGGGGATAACCCATCCCCACTGGGGCCATCGGGTTCCCCAGGGGCATCACCAGCCCTGGGTGTTTCTTCTCCGTCACGCGGCGATGATGTCGAGTTGAATTTTCAAGCCACACTAGACGGAGGGCCAGACGAGATTTCTCTGCTACCTCCTCAGACAGGAAAAGGGGAGAAGAAAATTCTACAGAGTCCCTTCTCTTCCGCACACGGGGTGGGGCTTACGGTCACACACCCTGCCTCGGTAGCTAGACGCGTGGCTCAAGCAGGGCCCATTAGGAAGAGGCGATGGCAGTTTGGTCCATCCGCCATGGTCCTACCTGGCAAGGACAGCAGGGGTTGGGCTTGGACAAGGTTTTTCTCATCCCAGGTTGGTGCATCTCCACTTCTCTGCAAATCATGGAGCAAGAGGTTGGGAGCTACCTATCTCTGATGCTCTCGTGGCTTAATCTGTGATAAGGGGGACCGTGTCACAGAGCCGTCCTGGACGGCAGGAGAGCGGATAGGGTAGCTCCCAACTCTTACAGGTGGGAACCCAGTATCCCCTTTGAGGGTGAAAGAAACAACCTTATTTAATGTACCCAACCCAGAACAGAGCACCAGAAGACGAAAATTCTGACAATAGACAGTAATGTATATATATATATATATATATTTTTCATTTTCAACGATAAATCCTCAGTTCTGCATACTAAGGCTTAAGTTTCAGTCACCTTGTTGAAAGTCCACAGATAAACAGGAGAATAAAAACAGTGACATAAAGGCCCCTAAACATGAAGGCTCACTACAGACAAAAGCATCCGTCCCTTAGCTGCTCACAGCGTGAAACGTTCCGACTGCCCCGTGTGGGGAAACGGAGACCTCGACAGAGCAAGCTGAGAGTCATTCGAAGGTCTTGGGAATGGATGCTGGATCCTGCTGCTTTAAAATCTGAGATGCTCCCCAAACCCCCCTTTCAGGAATTTATTATACCGTCCGGAGTGCTTCTTCCTACTCTCAGCATTTGTTCATGACCCACCTTGTTCTCAGAAGAATTAAGGTAGCGAGTTTCTGCCAATCATTTTTCCTTGACCCTGTAGCAAGACATTAGAGTCAAACGCTGAAAAGGATTCTCTCCGTGCAATTATGTCAAAGCACCATTCAACAGGTGGAAACTGGGATCAAATTCTGATCAAATTACAACAGCTTCCTGCACGCTGGAGAAACCTTGCTCTCAAGTTATTTGACAAAGAAGGACAATAGACCAAAACTAGGTGTTCAGATAGACATACACAGATAGATACGTAAATGGTTAAATAGAGATTTTTTTTTTTTTTTTTTTTTTTTTTGCGCTGCTGACAAGTATTTGGAACTCTGGAGTCGGTGCTGCGTTGTGGAGAACACCTCCGCGCCTTTATCGTGTGACTGACAAGCTTTCAAGATCCTGTGAAAGCCACCGGAAGTGGTTTTCTGGCACATAGAAACCATGGTCCGCAGTTAGAATGTCAAAGTTTCTACCTCGTCTCTACTCCTCAAGGCACAAGGACACGTTCCAAACTCTCCGACTCGCGTGTGAGAAGCAGAGTGCCCGGTACCACCAGGAGACAGAAGACCAAGGAGCACATGGGAGACCGCGTGGGTGGCCGTGATTTTCCAGTACTGACCTTACGATGTTGGTGAGCGGCTCTCCTCACACCCCGGGGTGCGGACAGGAAGATCTCCCGGCCCGGGTCCCTCAGCCTCGTACGCAGAGGGAGCACACTCCATGCTATGCCTGACTCGGCAGGTGAGCTCCTCCCTACTCCGTGCGCAGGAGAAAGATCCAGAATGTTCCATGAAGATCTGCAACGAGGATCATAATGGTGACCAAAGGGCAAGACTGAAAAGTCGTAGTCCTTCCTGCGAGTCAGCAGAGAAGTAGCATCCTCTGGGGACACACAACCTGTGACTTCACCTGCAACGCAACATTAAGGAAAACAGAACTCATCCAGCTCTCTCCCTCCGCGGCCCCAGGCAGGCACGTAGCAAATATCTGCCGCGTAACATATTCCCCACCGCGAGACTTCAATAAAATGGAAAGAATCCAATTAAATTTTTTTTTGCTTGGAATTCAATTTGCATGTTCTGCTCGTCCGTTACATTCTTTTGGTAGGAAAAGATATTGCACTTCTAACAACGCATCCGAGCGTCATTGAGTCAAAGCCAATAGGAGGGTAGGTCTCTCTAGAACGCACACTTCCTGAAGCGCATCTTGCCCACCGGCAGAAAGCCCCAGCGAGCTGTCGCCACACGGCCCTGAGGCCTCACGCCACAGAGGGAGAGCCGGCGGCCGCCAGCCGTGCACGGCGGGGCGGCCCCGGGCTCAGGATTTCATCGTGCAGATGGGCACGACAACCACGAGGATGACCGTGCACGCGGCAGCGGCGACCAGAGCGGCGATCTTGCAGACCTTGGCTCGTCTGAACTCGGCTTCCTTACGCTTCAGTAACGAGTCGTAGCCCGGGGTATAAACATCCTCCATCCAGTATTCTAAGTTGTTTGGGTTTAAGGACTCCTGCGTCTAGAAGCAACGACAAGACGTTAGGGACACGGGAAGTACTTGAAAGCAGGTCCCAGAGCGCCTGACTCGTCCGCAGCCCGGGACCACCGCGACATCCGCCATGCCAGCCCCGCCTGACACGGGCCACCGAGGCCTCGGGCTCCTACACACCACGACTACACCTGCCCCGCCCTTGCTGCCTGAGTCCACGGGTCTGACACGGGGAAACCACGGGTCTTCTCGCTGTGAGCAAGCAAATCAGGGCCGAGACAAACGGGGCTCAACGCCAGGGGTCTGCGGCCACAAGCGGGCCGGCCGGGCCGTGGGACAACCCGGGAACCTCACTGACAGGTATGCTCCCCTACCGGCCCTAAGAACAGAGCCCTTTGAGGCAGGGCTCTCTCGTGGCTCTGATTCCGTTCCCAGATCCACACAAAAGCGTCTACTGAGAAATCAAAGTCCTGTCCCAGACGAGCAGCTCACACACAATCTAAAATATGGTCAGGCCGCTGCTCGGAGTCCCGGTCCACAGGGCCGTGCAGACGGTCCGAGGGCCACGGGCTGCGTCCGCGATGGCAGGCCCGCGCTGACCTCGGTCTCCCGTGTCCTGAGATTGACGCAGCGTCTGTAGGAGAAACACCACAGTTCTCCTGAACTGCCCGTGGACCGCGCTCCCCAGTGATGTGCTAATCAGTTCCTGTAACAGGGCGGAGGGGGGAGCAGTGTTCTCCCCCTCCGGCAAGAGCTTTTAATAACGTAGCGTCACGTGAAAGCAAACACAGAAATCCCAAGCGAGGTCACCTAAATCTCTGAAACACAAACAAACGTATCCATTCTGGAGATTTTCTCGGCTTGTTTAATGCTCAAAACGTGCACGTTAAAGTCGCTCGGACACACGCACAAGATCACAAAACACATCCTTTGAAAACTGTTTGAGGGGCGCCTGGGTGGCGCAGTCGGTTAAGCGTCCGACTTCAGCCAGGTCACGATCTTGCCGTCCGTGAGTTCGAGCCCCGCGTCGGGCTCTGGGCTGATGGCTCGGAGCCTGGAGCCTGCTTCCGATTCTGTGTCTCCCTCTCTCTCTGCCCCTCCCCTGTTCATGCTCTGTCTCTCTCTGTCCCAAAAATAAATAAAAAAAAAAAAAAAACAAAAAAAAAAAAAAAAAAAACAAAAAAAAAAAAAAAAAAAAAAAAAGAAAACTGTTTGAAAACTGCATTGTAGCGTGTTTTGGGGGGGATGTTGGTGATTCTGACCCGTGTTACTCACTGGCCCGTCCTTCCAGACACGCCTCTGATATTTGTCACCTGGCTCTGGGGACAGAGCAGCCTGGCCCCGTGGACGCACGCCAGGTGGGCCCGGTCAGTGGACGGGACGTTTTCCCAATTCCCTCCAGGCGTCTGCTCCGGGGCCCTGGGTCTCGGTGGGTTTCAGAAACAGCTCCCTTCCCTCGGCCTCAGATCCCAGGGCGACGACATCTGTCACTGGTGCTGGTGCCCGGATGCCCCCCGGGCTCTCACCCTGCCCATCGCACCGTGACAGCCCCTCCCTGACAGTCCCTCCCTTCCTGGGCCATCGTGAGTGACGGGACCCTCTCAGGAACGGGAAGTCTGTCAGGACAGGGGGCTGGGTCTCTGCGGGAGCCCCCACTGCCGCGTCCTCTGCTGGAGTCCCAGGAGCCCCGGCCTCCCCCAGCTGCCCGCTCCCGCCATTAGGACGAACACCCGTCTTCAGGCTCCAGCCAGGGCTCCCTCCCCCCAAAGTCTGCCCTCCACGGGCACTTGCAATGTGTGGCTCGGCCACGAAAGCCCTTCAGCCATCTCACGGACACCGGACGGGAGAGGGGGATCCGGGACGGGTAATCTCACGGGCAGACTGGTCTGCCACGGTGAGTGGCCACCTGCCAGGGTTGGACGGCTGAACAGCAGCCCCCCCCCCCCCCCCCACCCTGCACCTTCAAGACGGGCCCGGCCGCCTCTGCCTCCCAGTCTTGTCACGGAGGGAGGCCTGGAGCCAACCAAGCCCACCCTGCATGGCAGGTTCTGTCTCAAACGGAAGGAAGTCGGCTTCCTTTCACGGTCACGTACACCTTACAGGCCGGGACTCAGCCTGCAAAATAAACTATTTTTTATTAGCTTTCCTGATAACTTCAGGCTCTAAGGACAAGAAACAGCGGTGATACCACAGTTTCCAGGGCCAGGGGCCAGGGTGGCTTGTTACCAGGCCCCCAGACCCTTCGAGTGACAACAGGGCCCCCCGCTTTGCTCCCGCCCCCGAGCGGGCGACCTCACACCCAGACACACGGGGCCCCGGAGATCGTCCAGATGGCACAGCTGTCCTGACATCACCTGAGTTTTCGAAAAGGAACGAGAACGAGTCAGGCCGAGCCTCCCGGCAACCCCTCCCCTCCTGCTTTGTGCAAAGGGCGCTCCCTCCTTGGCTCGACCTTAAGTGAGGTCACCAAAGCTCTCTAGTCTGAAGGCCCGCTGTTATTTCGGGCAATTTTGTGTTTATACTTATAAACGTGGCACGTTAACATGTCACACATCTGTAGGGGCAAAAAGTCACCTGTGCCTGGGAACGGCCCCCTCCCCCAACTTCAAGACGCTGTTTCAGGGCCCCCGGGCAGCTCAGTCGGTTAAGGGCCGACTCTCGGTTTCGGCTCAGGTGAGGACCTCACAGTCTGTGAGTTCGAGCCCCGTGGTGGCTTCTGCTCTGACAGCGTGGAGCCAGTTTGGGATTCTCTGTCTCCCTCTCTCTCTGCCCCTCCCCCCCACCCCGCGTCTGTCTGTCTGTCTCCGTCTCTCAGAAATACATAAACGTTAAAATAAAGACATTAGTCGATCTATGACTCGTTCGATTCATCTGACCCTTTCACGGCCGTGTACTAATTGAACCATCCACGCCGTGAGACCCAGGAACGCAGGGGGAGTGGCCCCCACCGAGAAGCCGCACAGGGCCCACCTGCAGGGCATCCAAGCCCTGGCCCACGAGCAGGAGGAGGACAGGACAGGGAGCGGCCCGGAGGGACAGTGGACACAGCACACGCAGGGACACAGCGTGCAGGGGGTAAGAGGGGCGAGGGGGCTGTCAGCACAAGCCCCACCGTTAGAGTCTAGCCAGGGCTGCCCCTTCCCCTAACTGCCGTCACTCAGATTCACTGTGGTCATTGTGGGGACACGCGGGGCCCCCGCTCTCTCGGCAGCCCAGGAGGAGGACCAGGGGCTGGGCTGGGTCCCGCACAGACTGAGGCTTGTCCGACCCGGGCCAGGCACCCGGCTCCCAGAACTGGCATCTCCTCGTCTGCAAGCCGCGGACCCTACGGTCCCCGCGCCCCGTGCTCACAGCCGCCCGGGAAAGAACACGCAGACCTGACTCGTTTCAGCATCACTTAACTGGCCCCTGAAATCCTTTCTAGCCCCTGCTTCCCGCCGGGGACTTTCAGTGCCTTCTTCCCAAACCTTCTCACAGCGGCTCTGCAAGGGACACACGGGCATGACCAGTGCACGGCGCGGAGCGGGCAGAGGGGATGTCCCGGGTCCCTCCGCAGAGGAGCCCAGCGCTGGGGGAACCCGAGGTCTCTGCCCGCCACACCGCGCCCCCCGGCCCCTGCCACTGGCATCTCCCCCACAGCCCTCAACAGGCCAGGTCACAAAGCTCATTCTGCAGGTGAGGACGGGATGCTTTCCTGTGGTGACACAGAGACACGGGCAGGTGCAGTGTGCACGGGACCAGGTGGGGCTGCCCACCGACGTGTGCCCGAACCCCAGCCCCTCGTGTGGTGGCCAGACTCGGGCCACGACTGCGTTCACCGAGCTCCCGGGGGTGGCTCTTACCTGGGACTGCTCCACATGGACACATAATCCATAGCTTGGCTCCCACAAATATGTTTATCCCACGTGCTACATGTGGAAGGAGAAATCGGCTGGTGTTTCGTGAAGCTCTGTCCCAGGTCTCGTGGGCAACGAACGAGGAGGATGTACACTCGCTACGGAGCCTTAAACGCACCGGTAGCTACTCGGCGGCCAAAGTCAGTCAATCAACCCCGCGTTCCCACTGCCAAATGTTTGCAAGCAAATCAGCAAAGTAACGCTCCCTGTGTTAAAGTCTCGGCTCTACGGCTGATCAAGGTTCGGAATCCCGGGGCGGGGGCCCCGGGGCGCCGGACGGCGAGGTCCCTCCTGCATGGGCTGGGGTGTGGGGCGGGGGGCCTCCCCCCGCCGCCCGCGACCGCGCGAGACTCACCTGCAGGTCTAGGGCCGTCAGCTTGCCCTTGTCACCCGCGTTCCTTGCGTACTCCTCGATGGTCCAGGAGGGCTGGCCCCGCTTCACCTCGGCCAGTTCCGTCAGCCGCATGTCCGCGTACAGGGGGTCATTCTTCATGTGGGCTTTGAGGGAGGCGGGGTAGGGGTGCGGGCTGAACACCTGCTCCACCAGGAAGCTGTCCTTGCACTGCTTGGGCAGTCGGTGCTGCGGGGGGACGCTGTATGGCCCGGCCGCCTGCAGAGGGGCACAGGGGGAGGCCAGGAAAGTAGCACAGAGGCTGTGGGATTTCACGGCACAACCGGGCAGCCAGCAGCTTTCTACTGCGAGGCCCCGTGGGCATCCGGGAACAGGGGCCCCGCGGGCGTCCGGGTAACAGGGACCCCGCGGGCGTCCGGGGAACAGGGGCCCCGAGGGCGTCGGGGGAACAGGGGCCCCGCGGGAGTCCGGGGAACAGGGGCCCCGCGGGCATCCGGGGAACAGGGGCCCCGCGGGCGTCCGGGGAACAGAATGCGGGGATTTAGCACAGATAGAAGGTACGCCAGGAGTGGGGGCAAGTGTCCAGGAAAAGTGTGCAATGGGATGGCCCTCACGTGAGCTCAGGTAACAAGGCCTCGCGGACCAAGCCCTCGTGGCGTCACTGCCATTAGCAGCCCTCCTCGCGCAGGCACGGAGCGGAGCCCAGAGAGGCCCCGCCGAGCAGGGGCGAGGCCCCCACGGAGCAGGGGCACAGCCGCTGGGGGGCTCGGCTTCCAGCTGGGCTTCCGGGAGTGTCAGCCCCTCGTTTTTCCCAGTGTGTACCTGGTGCCGAGGAGTAAGCACCGCGGGCCCTTCCCCTCGAGGCGCTTCCGACATCGGGCCACCCTGCCCCTCGGGAGGGAAGCAGCCTGAGGGCACACGCCGGGAGCCTCCGGTGGTGCCGAGACCCTCCGGGGAGCGGACAGCAGTGTGGGGTCCCGGCCCGGGGGACTCTGCTCTCCGTGAACCTGTCACACGGGGGTCTCACCGGGCCTCCGGGAAGCACTCGGTGACTGCCAAGCCCGGGTGGGCCCCCATCTCTGCACACTCTGCAGGCCCGTGACTTCCCGGCTCCCCGTCCGTCCGCCCCCTGGACGGCGAGGCCCGTAAAAGCGGGCACCTGTCAGTGTCCGCCTTTCTCCCCCTCTCCTGCCAGATCGGACGGCCGAGCAGAGGGCCGCCCACCCGTGTGTCAGAGGGGGTCGACACCAAAACACGAAGCCGTGTACGCGACGCGGAAAAGCCAGGGAAAACAGGGCAGGCAGGGAGGAGAGGCTGCGGGTGCCTGAGGGGGACGCGTGCGTGAGCGCGGGATGGGCCGCGAGGCGCGAGTGTGTGAGCGTGGGCCTGCACGTGGACCGGGCCGGCTGGCGCCACACCGGCTCCCGACAGCACGGGCTGCACGTGGCTGCACGTGGCTGCACGAGAGCAGAGCGGTGGCCGGCACAGGCAGGAGATGCCTCCCTGGGATCGGACAAGGTCACTTCCGGCGCCTGGGGGCTCAGTCGGTGGAGCGTCCGACTTCAGCTCAGAGACTGCGGCCCGGGTCAGGATCTCGCGGTCCGTGAGTTCGGGCCCCGCGTCGGGCTCCGTGCCGACAGCTCGGAGCCCGGAGCCCGGAGCCCGTTTCGGATTCTGTGTCTCCCTCTCTCTCTGCCCCTCCCCTGCTCGTGCTCTGTCTCTTTCTCTCAAGAATAAATACACCTAAACAAAGATTAACACATATATATATATGTATACACATATATGTATATAAATCACATCTTTTACCCTCCTTCCTCTGATTCTGGACATTGAAAACTTGCGTGGAAGCCAGCCTCCCGCGTGGCTTCGCGAGCCCGCAGCCCACACCGCCGTCACGCCCTCCCCGGCACCGGCCCCTCCAAGCACCTGCGGCCCGGCCCGCAGAATCAGGGCATCGGCTCTGGCCAGAAAGGGGCGAGGAGGGCCGCCGCGGGCGCCACCGGCCCGCGGCTCCCCGCTGCAGGGGACGCGAGCATCGTGTACGCCCGCCCTGGCACCGACGGGGACGTGTCGGCCCTCAAGATGCAAAGGCACCGAGGCTCCCGGGAAGAGTGAGCACACGGCTGCGATGGCAGACAGCCACGGGGCAGGGGAAACGGGCGTCGCGTGTCGGGGAGCTGCCGTCGGGGGCGGGGGGGCCGTTCCCTGACTGGGGACTCACCGCCCGCTCCCTGCGCCCCGCTGTTTCAGGAGCAGTCATCCCTGGCTCGCCCGCGTCTCCCCCACACCCCCCGCTCCCCCACCCCTCCTGAATCCGAACCCCGGTCTCTCCCGTGGACAATACCAGGCGCACGCTCCTTCCAGCTGGCGGACGGACCATCTGCCCGGGCCGTCCTCCCTGTCCTAACGCGGACAGTGCCCCAGATCTGGAAGGACAGCCAGGCTCCTCCGGGGATGCGCCCCGGGGCTGTCCCAGCGCAAAGGCCCCGATGGGTGGGCGCGGATTAAATTACCTCTTTGGACTTCTGGTGCCAGTCCTTACTCTCCCCGGGGCCCCTGTCCTTCACCTCCTCCTCACCGAGGCCCACGCGGCTGGCGTAGGTGATGGTGCGCCAGTCTCTGGGCGAGTTGGAGGTGCTGGCGATTTTGGACTCCGTGGCGCTGTTCTCCTCCGTCAGGGACCTCGAGGACGGCCTGGTGAAGAGGCTCTTTTTTAAGGCCTTGACGCGGAGGCTCTCGCTGTTGCTTCCGCTGGCCTCTGAGCAGCACCAGTCGGCCGCGTTCTCGGGTTTGGGTCCACGGGGGCCGCTGTGCCCACGAAACATCCGGGGAGAGGCGCTCTCGTCGGACGGAGCCTCGCTCGTCCAGGAATTCAGGTCGACCTGCACACCCGCCTTCTCGGGTTGCTGCATTTTCTGATCCAGCTTATTTAGCTTGCCCAGGACCTGCGAAATTTCCTCGCGGACACCCGACAGCGACTCAAGCTTCCGCTCGATTTCGCCGATCCTCAGCACCAGCCTGCACACACTGGTCTTCAGCTCCTCTTCGGAGCGGTGGCTGCTGCCTTCGGGCCGGCTGCCCTTTTCTCCTTTGCTACCGGGAAGCCCGTTGGCGATTTTGGTTACGCTGTGCTCCGGCGAACTGTCACAGTCTGACTTGTGAAGCTGAGACAAGGACCCTGTGCTGTTGTAGCAGGAGGACTGCATCACCCCCGTGGAGCCACTGATGCTCATGTCGTCAAGAAATCGAAAAATGTCGCTGATGTCATCGCTGACGACCTCCGAGTCGTCGTCTGACTGCTTCATGGCGTGCCTGTCACTGTACTTGCTCTGCCCGGAGGCGCACAGGTCCTTGTACTTCTTGGGCTCCAACACGTGCTGCTCGGTCTGGGTGCCCACGCTGCTGGTGTCTGAGCTGAGCTGCCCCCCCGTGCAGCTAATGCTCTTGTCTTTGAACTTTCTGACCGGCTCGTGCTTCTCCAGGTCAACAGGGGACGAGACCTCTTTAGGTTTGAGCCCATCTGGTTTTGCCGCGTAGCCCCCGGGAAGGACCTGCTGTGGGTCGCTTGGCGCGAGGTAAGTGGGCCGCCTGTCTGGGGCTGGGAAACTGGGGGTCTGGCTGCTGGGGTGTGGATATCGCAGCTTCTCCTCAGAGGGGTTTCTGTTCAGGAAGGACCGTTCAAAGTCAGGGACCTCCTCGGTGTTGAGGCTCCAGCTTTTGGCCGGCCAGGGGGTCTGCTTGCCCGGCCTCCCCGGGCAGCGCCTGGCTTCCTGCGCCCCCGTCACTGGAGTGGGCCCAAAATACGTGGAGGCCTGAAGGTCGTCTAAGCTCTCGTGTTTGGCCCGCCTCTTGTCGGGCACCGGGGAGTACGTGCGGTTCAGGTACTGGCTGTTGCAGGGCATCTCAAAGCTGTGGTTGAAGAAGGGTGTCCTGTGGGGCTCCGGGTGCCCCCGGGGCTCCCCACGCTCGACCTCTCCCTTGCTGGCGGGGCCAACCAGCGTGGGCGACACGGCCATCAGGTTGTGAAAATCCTCCTTAAAGATGTTCCTCTTCTGGACACAGGACTGGATGACAAAGGGCTCCGTGCTGCCACCCTGGCTCATGGGCAGGGAGTCCTGGTCTGAGACGGGCTCGCTCTCGATGTTCATGGGGAAGTAGGTTCTCTGCATCTCACAGGGCTGGGGGCTGGCGATGGAGTAGGGCGCCAGCGCCTGCAGCCGGTCCAGGGAGGCCGCGCGGCTCTTCGGCTCCTTGCCGACGCCCAGCAGGAAGTTGGGCTCGGAGGCAGGCACGAACTGCGGCGGGCGGTCCTTGGGGTCCGCCTTCCGGCCCTGGGACGCCTGGCGGGCGGGGTAGCCCCGGCGGAAGGGCCTGTCGCCCAGCTCGCAGCCGAGGGGCTCGCACTGGGCCGCGGCACAGGCCTCCGCGTCCGACCCGCAGGGCTCGAAGGGCGCCTCCTTGTGGCGCCCCTTCTGCCGGCCCGTGGGCAGCTTGCCCTTGGCCGCGCCCCCGTTCATCTGGATCAGGTTGAATATGGTCACGACGTCCGCGGCCACCATGATCTTCTTCGACTGCTGGTTGTTCCCGGGGCACTTCATCTTCTCCTTGAACAGCGTGGCCGGGAAGTTGGGGTCCAGACAGGCCGTGTAGAAGAGCACGCTTCTCAGTTTGGCGAGCTGGGACAGGTCGAAGCGGGCACACAGGGACTTGCACAGGTCCTGGTAGGAAACGGTGTTTTGCTTGCTGTCCAGCTCCTCCAAGATCTTCATCAGGAAGAGGGAAGTGTCCTGGTTGGTGTCCATGGCTGAGGACGTCAGAGCCTCGCGGCCGACGCTGAATGCTCCAGTCCGTTCTACAGTGACAACATCACAAAGTAGAGGGAGATCATAAACACCAGTGTAAACCAGGCCAGTTACGAACCACCTAGCGACACACGAGGAGCTCTTTAATTTAAAAGCATAGGGGCGCCTGGGTGGCTCAGTCGGTTGAGCGTCCGACTTCAGCTCGGGTCACGATCTCACGGCCCGTGAGTTCGAGCCCCGCGTCGGGCTCTGTGCTGACAGCTCGGAGCCTGGAGCCCGCTTCGCATTCTGTGTCTCCCTCTCTCTCTGACCCTCCCCCGTTCATGCTCTGTCTCTCTCTGTCTCAAAAATAAATAAACGTTAAAAAAAAATTAAAAAAATAAATAAAAGTGTATCAGCAGCTTCGGAAACATTCATAGCCTACGACTTGTAAGTCCCTTCCCAGGAACCCACCTTAAAGAAATTGTCGAGGACCGTGATTCATGTACAAAGATGTTTGCTGTGATGGCGTCTATAACAGTGGAAAAATGAAACATCTTGAGTGTCCAAATAACAAAGGAATACGTACATAAGATATGTTATGATAAACAATGACTCTTTGAGGCAGTAAGATTAGATTAAAGTGCATCCTCATGATGGAGTACCACCCATCAATAAAAAGGAGCAAACGACCGGCACAGGCAACACCGTGGACGGGGCTCACAGGCATTGTGCGTGAGCGAAAGAAGCCACGTGCGTGAGGACGCCACTTTAATGACGCTCGGGAAGACACGTCGGTGGTCGCGGGGGCTGGCGGACGGTGCTTCCCTGACCGTCTACATCTGTCAAAAGTCACGCAGCCGTGTGCTAACATGTGTGGCTTTCGCTACATGTGAATTACACCTTCATTTAAAAATTACACACGGAAGACTTTTTAATGACAAAAAAAAATATGACACAATATTGAGTGAAAAAAATGAAAATTAGTCTGTATATGTGAGAAGGTCTTCATTATGCAAAGTGATATATTCTTGGAGACGACAGTGAAAGAAATTAATGGGCACTGAAATGTTAACAGTGGTTACGTTTGGATGGTAAATATGGACTTTTTTTTTCTGAACGGTAATCTTCGTTCCTCAGCATTTTATTATGCAAATTTTCAAACATAGAGCAAAGCCGAGAGAATTTTATAGCAAATACTCCTATACCCGCCATCTGGATTCTACCATTAACATTTTACCGTATCTGGTTCCTCACATATCCATCCATCCTTCATCGGGCTATCTTATTTTGTTTCTAGTGCACTTCAGAGTAAATTGCAGGCATCTGAACACTTCCCCCTGAGCGTTTCATCATGCGTATCATTAATCCAAGTCCCAACAACAGTTCACAGCTTTTCTTTAATATAAGATCTACACGGGGCGCCTGGGTGGCTCAGTTGGTTGGACGTCCAACTTCGGCTCAGGTCATGATCTCACGGTCCGTGGGTTCGAGCCCCGCATTGGGCTCTGTGCTGACGGCTCGGAGCCTGGAGACTGCTTCGGATTCTGTGTCTCCCTCTCTCTCTGCCCCTCCCCCTCTCACTCTCTGTCTCTCAAAAAATGAATAAACGTTAAAAAAAAAAATAAGATCTACATGCACAAATCTTAAGGGTGTGTTTGCTGAAGCTTCAATAAAAGCACGTCTGTGTAGTAACCAACCCCCCCTGGAAAGATCTAGAACGTTCCCAGTGCCGCAGAGAGTTCCCTCGTACCCCTTCCCCTTCACCCTGTGTTCTGATGTGTTATGTGTAATGTTATTTTTCTTCATAATTTCCCATCCTCTCTGAAATTCTGACGTCTGCTATTTCGTAATCAGCACACAGAAATAATAAGCCTTACTTCGAAATGGACGGAAAAGCCACGTTAACCAGTCCCTGAACGGATACATTAAACACACCAAACCGAGGGTTTCACAGAATTCCCTAAGACAGAGTAGAGCCCATCCATTATTGAGGACCAGGTCTGAGATTTACCAGGACGCCCAGGACACGCATCTTTGGCTGCACCTGCTGGCAGGCCGCTCTGTGCGGGCCCAGCCTGTTCCCCTGTTTTCTACACGAACCGCATCTTTTCTCTGGGCTGGTTTCAGCGGCTCCCGGCAGCAGGCTGTCCCTCCTGAGGGCAGAGCTCCCACGAGGAGCTCCCACACGTGTCTGCAGGGGCCACGGTCTGGATGTCCCCGTGGGGAGGAGGCAACGAGGCCCTGAGGGGTCCCGTTCCCACCCAGAGCATGCTGCGGGGAAGCACGCCCTACGGGGCCACCCAGCCCGCCCCAAGAAAGCGCTCGGTGTGGGGACCATCTGTTAAAGGAGGGGACTCGGGTGTGGAGTAAGTGGGCACAGGATGGGGGGGGGGGACAAATGCACATTCTGCTCGATCACTGGGGACCCGAGCACCTGCAGAGACGCTCTTCCTGGACTCTGACAGCCTCACCAGACCTCTTGGGAGTGTCCTGACCGACAGGGAAACAGACTTGGGGGGCAGAGGGCAGCCACAGGGAGCAGCGAGCCCCGACCCTTCACGGCTCCCGGGGGACCCCGACTCTGCCTCCCGGGGGGGCTTCTCCACGTTCTCCCCTGCCCACTGGCTACACACTTCTCGGCCCCAGTCAGCAAGGCCCAGGGTCTCCGGCAGAGAAGGAAGGAATCACGAGTGATCTGAAAAGCCTGAGTCATGTTTTATTAAAACTGCTCACGGACGGCCAGCGGAAGGCACCTGCCGCCACGCAAGTGGGCGTGTGGATGCAGGGGCAGCCCGTGTGCGAATGGCCACAGAGAAACCCCACAGGAGAGCAGACCAGGCAGGAGCCTGGAGACACGGGTGCTCTGTAACGGCGGGACCGGCTCCAGCTGCCGCAGGCGGGCTCCCTCCCTCGACCACACAGACAGCCCTGTGGGGAGTGGGGGGAAATGCCGCCCCCATCTCACAGACCGGAGACTGAGGTCCCAGGAGGGGTGACCGCCCGTCCAGAAGGGACGCAAGTTGCCGAGGGCCCGAGTCGGGGCAGGTATGGGGGCCGCTCTGGCCCGTGCACCTGCTGAGCCCCGGCTCTATGCAGGGGCCTACGTGGAACACGCACCACAGGACGGAGAGGGGGCTTCACGGCTCTCGGTGCGCTCGGGACAGTAACACACGTGCACATTCACAGACACACACACACATGGAGACACACACCCCGCTCACTCAGCCTCCCTCTCTCTCAGCTCTCTCTGGGCCGGTCCCTCAGGGTGTGAACACTTTCAGCTCCCAGCACAGCCCAAAGCACATTGGGAGAGCGGCCGAGGCACCCACACACCCACCGTCTCGGGTCCAGGAGGCCAACACCAGCACAACACCTGCCAGCCACACGGTCCTCATGAATCTCGGTGGGCACGTGGACAGGCAGGGAGGGCTCTCAGGGGGCCCTGAGCAGCTGGGCGTTTGGCACTCAGGCCCCCTGAGGACCCCGTGTGGCCCCACGGACCGTCCCCCTCAACCCTGCCGAGTGCCCTACATCTCCCGTGCTGGAACCCTGCTCCCCTTCCGGGGGCTCCTGTGGCAGCCCCTCCCCCACCCCTCACTGACCCCAGAGTTTAAGGGAGTCCTGCCCTCCTCGGGGGTCAGTGGCCCTCTGCCCGAGCCTGGGTCACAACATTTCCCACATGATCTCATGGTTGGTGAAGTTTTAACAAATGTCTGACAGGTATTCCAGGAAAGGGAGGACGGTGGAAAGCCAATAACCAAAATGATAATGTTAGAAATGTTTGAGACTGGAAACATGAACCTCAAACTCAAAGAGCAACCCCAAATAAGACATACAGAAATAAATTCACCTTTAAACAGCAAAACACACATGAAGAGAAAGCCCTGAAATGGTTGAGGCAGTGGGGGAGGGAATGAATTACTGAGAAAAGAATAAAACTAAAAACAGATTTTTCAAGAATAAAAAAAAAAAAAAAACCAGACTATTCTCTTCTATAAAGATGATATTGTAATTTGGACCATCTTTCAGATAAACCGAGGTCTGTTTACAAAATCCATATTGTGCATACTCCATTAACAGATGTCCAGAATTATTGGTCCATTTAAAGTTAAAAAAAAGAAGAAAAAAACTAGAAGACATAGACACACACAAAAAAGAAAACTAGAAGACATAGACACAAAATTCTTAAAGTGCTAAGGAAAAATGACTTATCATTTATAATCCTATCACCAGATAAACTATTATTCAGAAATAAAGATTAAAACTAACTGCAGACGAAGATGCCTTTGTCGCTCACATTCCTCACTGTAAAAGCTACTGAAGAAGCTCCTTCAGAGAAAAGAAAGATGGATTCAGAAAGAAGAAAGCAGTAAACGTATAGTAAATTCTAAACACACACCAACTGTATAAAACCATGTTAATGACTATTTTTAGAGCTAAAATAGAAGGGGGGTGGGGATCTAGGTTAAAACTCCCTAAGCATTACCTGGTATCCTCCAGAGGAGGAAGGAATGTTAAATAAATTTAGATGTTAACTCAGAAATGTATGTTAGAAAACAATTTATGGAGGGGCGCCTGGGTGGCTCAGTCAGTTAAGCAAAGGACTTTGGCTCAGGTCATGATCTCGTGGTTTGTGAGTTCCAGCCCCTCATCAGGCTCTGTGCTGACAGCTCAGAGCCTGGAGCCTGCTTCGGATTCTGTGTCTCCCTCTCTCTCTGCACCTCCCCTGCTCACACTCTGTCTCTCTCAAAAATAAACATTTAAAAATTTTTATAAAGATTTATTTATTTTTTATTTTTTTTAACGTTTATTTATTTTTGAGACACAGAGAGACAGAGCATGAACGGGGAAGGGTCGGAGAGAGGGAGACACAGAATCTGAAACAGGCTCCAGGCTCTGAGCTGTCAGCACAGAGCCCGACACGGGCTCGAACTCACGAACCGGGAGATCATGACCTGAGCCGAAGTCGGCCGCTTAACCGACTGAGCCACCCAGGCGCCCCTAAAAAATTTTAAAAGAAGAAAAGAAAAAAATTTATGGATCACCACCAGGAGAACAGGAAGAAATTATAAAACTTAATGTAGAATTTTAAACGCATGTAGAGAAAACAGAATAAATGAACAATCAATTAATAGAAGGTCAGAAATCAGGGAAATGAAGCAGTGACAAAGTAAGACAAGTAAAAATCATGAATAAGGTGACAGAAATCTTTCCAAATACATCAAATCACAATAAACGTAAACAAGCTAAATTCACCAGCTCAAAGTCTGTGACTCTCATTTGGAATTTTTTTTTTTTAATTGCAGCCAGATGCCACCTATGAGCGATATACCTAAACATACTGTCACGGAAAGGCTCCAAGGATCAGGATGAAGTAGGAAATTTCAGCCAAAACCAAATCAGAATACAGTTGGTGTTTGTTATAGGCAGAATAGTACAATAGTTACAGATCGTAGACTCTTTTGCCAGATAGCCCAAATTTATTTTTTTTTTCTAAGTAGTTTTTTTTTTTTTTTTTTTAATATATGAAATTTACTGTCAAATTGGTTTCCATACAACACCCAGTGCTCATCCCAAAAGGTGCCCTAAGATAGCCCAAATTTAAATCCAGTAATAGTATTGATCTCGCATGATTGAGTTTTACGTATGAGTGCCTGGAAAAGAGTAGGCAATTTGGCAATACAGAAAAAGCTCAAGATAAGCAAATTCTATCGCCCTCCACATCCACCTCTGGTTACAAAGCAAGGTGACCATTCACAGGGTTCATAAGGACGCAAAGCTGATTCTTAAAGACAGATTTTAATAGTAAAAGAGTACAGGGGGGTGGGGAGATCATATAATTGATATCATACAGCAGCTAATATGAATTTATTTACAGCAAATTTAAGGATACACTTCAAAAACATTGGGGCGCCTGGGTGGCTCAGTCGGTTAAGTGGCCAACTTCGGCTCAGGTCATGATCTTGCGGTCTGTGAGTTCGAGCCCTGTGTCGGGCTCTGTGCTGACAGCTCAGAGCCTGGAGCCTGTTTCAGATTGTGTCTCCCTCTCTCTGACCCTCCCCTGTTCATGCTCTGTCTTTCTCTGTCTCAAAAATAAACGTTAAAAAAAATTTTTTTTAATTTAAAAAAAAAGAAAAACAAAAACATAAAAATGCATGGAAAAGAAAGTTACAAATGGATGTGTCATGTGACTGGTGTAATTCGGAACAAAATAGATTGTTCTGCAATGTATATATAAAAAGGAAAGCATGAAAATGCACGTGGAATGAAATGGGCCAGGTTTGGGACAGTGGTTTCTTTTGGAGAAAGACAGAGGGGGAGGAAGATGTGGAGAAGCCTAAAATGAAGGCCCAGCATTAGGCGCTGCCTTGACATCTGGTGAGACCTGGAGGGCCTCGAATGGCTCCCCATCTGCTCCTGCGGACAAGACCCCCCAGCCAAACGGGGGTCGGTACCCTGCCAGCCATGGAACTGTGCAAACAGGCCGATCACAGCCTCCCACGGGAAGCATGGGTCACTCACCGTCTTGTCACAACAAAGCCTGCCTCCCGCAGCCCGTGTGTCCAGTCTGCTCCCAAGTTCAAACCCTGTGTGGCCCCGTGTCCTCCTCCTCCAGGCTGTGAATGTGTGATTAATAACCACTGTCGGCTTCATCTGCCCAACGCCTGGTGTTTGGTGGGTGGCCACCCCCAAGACCCCAGGAGGGGAAGCCCCCTCACCACGGGGGGAGGGCAGGTGATGGGAGCAGGACTCTCACAGTCTTTCCTTTGAAAACACGAAGCAACAAGCACTGCGGCAAAATGACGAAATGGGAGCCCCTATTTCGCCTCAGTGGCAGATGGACATCCCTTAGGTCACTTTCTCCTCTTTAACGCACTTTTGAAAATACATACTAATTAAAGTACATTTTAAAAACTAGAAAAACAAGTTCCCGCTTAGACCTGCCAGAAACAGAAAAGAAAATTTTTATAAATAAGGCCGCAAACAAGCAACTAAGAAAATCAACAAGACGCTATTTCTCCCCAGCCCCACAGTCTTCTGTGGAGTTTCTCAAGTTCCCCGTATGAGTGAAGACATATGGCGTCTGTCTTTCTCTGCCTGACTTATTTCACTTAGCATAACACCCTCCAGGTCCATCAGTGGGATGGGGCTTTGGGGAGGGGGTAAATGGGGGATGGGCATCGAGGAGGGCACCTGTTGGGATGAGCACTGGTGTTGCATGTAAGCGATGAATCACAGGAATCTACACCCCAAACCAAGACCACATTGTGTCCACTGTATGTTAGCCAACACACTGTATGTTTAAAAAATGTTAGCCAACAAACTATATATTTGTTACATGGCTATATATGTTAGCCAACAAACTATATATTTAAAAAAATAATAATAAGTAAATAAATAAATGAAAAAAAGAAAATTGACAAGACAGCATTTTGTTGATGTTCTGCTTTGTTCTGTTGGCATTTTTATGGTGAGAGGCTCTGTGTGCTGGAGGGAACCCTGAGCAGTTACTTGCTTTAAGATAATTTAGATGAGTTTTCTGGTCAAAACGCCAAGCTATTTGGACAGTCAAGTGTTACAATTTATGATAAAGCTCCTATGATCATAATTTGGTGGAGAGATCCACGGAGAGTAGAAAGACAAGAAGTAAGACCCAATGCAGGTAAGGATTCAACGTATGATGAAGGTAGCCTTTTGGGTCAATGAGAAAATAATGGTTTATTCAGTAAAACATAAATGCGTCCATATTAGGTATTATTGGAGTAACTGCTTAACCAACTGGTAAAAAATTAAGTTAGTTCTCAGTCGTTGGCATGTATGAAAGGACATTATGCATGAAATACAAAGAAGGAGATTTTAGTCGGGATTTAGACAACGGGAGGTCGGGTAAATGTCTTCCACATAAGATTCCAGAAGCTGAAATCACGGAGAAAGAGACTGATCAGCTTGGATAACTGGAAATGACTTACTTACAATGCCAATAAACGTCATAAAAAATGGGGGAAAAAACTGGAATGCAGAAGCTATTCGCCTCTTACGGAAGGCTCTAAATACTAGTAGGAAAGGAGGATCGGTCCAAAAGAAAAAAATAGTCAATTTACAAAGAAAGAAAGGCTAAGAAAATAATGCGCATCATCATAAATAAAGCAAACTAAAACAGCAATGTGTTTGACTACCTTCTAATTTACAAATCTAAAGTATTTAAGCTGATATTTTCTTTATGAAATGGAGAAGCACCGTAATAAACAGACTTTTTGCCTGCTGCAGTGGAGCTGGTCAGGACGCTCATACCTGGGTGGCTCAGTCGGCTAAGCGTGCGACTTCAGCTCAGGTCATGATCTCACCGTTCGTGAGTTCAAGCCCTGCCTCGGACTGTGCGCGGACAGTGCGGAGCCTGCTTGGGATTCTCTCTCTGCCCCTCCCCTCCCCTCCAAAAATAAATAAACAACCAAAAAAAAAAAAAAAAAACCAGAAGGCTCGTACCACTATCGGGGGGATGTGGGAAAGCAGGCAGCCCCCTGTACTGTGGCACCAGGGCACATCTGTGCGACGGCTGTTGTAGGAAGTGATCAGCGGTAACATTTAAAATAAAACTTAACACCTAAAATGAAAATATACCTATTTTTAAATCAAACAAATCCACGCTTGTAAGCATTTCTCCAAAGGAAAGAATCAAATATGTGTAAAAAAAATGCTACAGATACATTCACTTCAATATGGCTCATAGTAAGAAAATATCGCGGATACCCTTTGTATCCAACAACTGGTCATGTGAAATTGTAGTGCATCCATACGGTGAAATGCCATGCGGCCATTCATAAATCATGTTGCAAATATATATTCGTTGACACATTTAATACCAATGGCCTTTCGTCAGTAAAAAGGTATGCTACTAAATGGTATGTGATAACATGATATAAAATTGTCTGTAAACACACACCCTCTATATACCAAAACTAGTAGTAAGTGTCCCTGGCTGATTTTTTCTTCCTTTCGTTCAGGTCTGTTATCACTTAAATGTTCTGAATCATCTGATTTTCTAACGAACAATAAAGAGGCAAGGATTTTCAGGCAGATCCCAGCACTGTAAATTGGGGAATAAATTATCACCTCTGATCTTTGGTTTTCTCATCTAGAAAAGGAAGGTATCACTTCCTCCTCCCGAGATCACGAACGGGGTCAAATGAGACATCCATTTTTTCATTCAAAAGATGTCTGGCATATGCCAGGCACTGTTTTCAGCCGTAGCGATACCACAGGATACAGAGCAGACCAAAGCTAAGACAAAACTACCCTAGAGAGCTTGTCTTCTAGGTGGGGCACAGATAATAAGCAAAATAAATCAGTAAAACATACAGTACATTAGAGGCGAACTACCTACGGAGAAAAACAGAGGAGCTCGGGAAGAACAGGGCAGAGGGGGTGGTAATTTTAAGTAAGATGGTCAGACAAGTCCTCAGGGGAAAGACTGCATTTGGACGAAGTCCCCACACACGGCATGGAAGAAACCATGTGCCTGCCTCCCCTCCCTGGGGGGGGGAAGGCAAGCATCCAGGGCAGAGGGAACAGCTAGTACAAAGGCCCTGGGGCAGAAGCGTAAAGGGCAAGTTGGGCTGCCCATAGAGGCATTTTATAAAATATAGCGTGCAAAGCGTGCAAAGAAATACTAGGTATTAGTATTAGCTCCAAAGTGATTATTTACCAAAACGTCTCCGAAAATGCCTTCCTAACGCTCAGGCGTGGCTCGTGTTTCCTTTTAGAGTAAAATACTAATAACGAGAGGTAGCAGGTCCCTTAACGTCCCCTCTCCCCGCCTGAAATTGTCCCCAGGCCACCTCCCTCCTGTGACCTCCCAGGAAGAGGTGAAGCCCTGGACCAGATGGTGCCAAGAGAATGGAGACGGACAGACAGACGGCATGGGGGGAGGGGCAGGGACGCCACGACGTTGCCTGGCAGCACAAGAACCCCCCCGTGCGTTCGCGCCCAGGAAACCCCCCGCATCCGCCCTCGGAGTCCTGCCATTTTCCTTCGCCGTAACTCGTGTTACCGGTTTTCATCCGGGGCCAGATCCGAACGCGGGCTCCAGATCCCACGTGCGCCCACCGGACAGCGGCGAGCGGCTCCGCGGTTTCCGTGCCTGATGCGCTTTGGCGACGGTGTCGCGCTCTCACTGTCGAGCTTCCCAAAGTGGGCCCCGTGGAACCTCTGGACTCCGCGGCTCAGTCCCAAGGGGGTGGAGTCAGGACTCGAGAAACGCTGACCAGGGCGAAGATCCGGGCAGATTCTCCAGGGCGTCCACGGCCCCCGGAGCTCAGAGCATCGCCCGGGTTGTGCCGCCCCAGTGGGCGGCAAATAGGGACCCTGTCAATCGCTGTCCTGTATGTGCTCCCTCCTGCCGCTGTGACGTGTCAGCACAAACACAGAGCCTTAAAACGACACCGACCTGCCATCTGAGGGACCCAGACGTGAGGGGTCCACCGTGGGTTCACGGGGCTAAAGCCCAGGTACCGGCCAGGTGGCGACCCCCCCAGGGGCTCCAGGGAGGAACCTGTTTCCTCGCGGGTTTCGGTTCCTGGCCGAGGCTTTCCAGGACTCCCGGCCCCTTCCTCTGGCTCCAAACCCAGCAGTCACGTGACTGCCCCTCTGCCCCAGAGGCCACGCCTCCCTCTGCGACTTTTCTGCCTTCTTCCCACGTATGGGCTGTTGTGATGACACGGGCCACCCAGATATCCAGGGTACTCCCCTTCTCAAGGTGCTTAATCAGTCTGCAAAGTCCCTGCTGCTGTGAAGGTGGCAGTCACAGGTTCTGGGGGCACCTGGGTGGGTCGGTTGAGCCTCCGACCTCAGCTCGGGTCATGATCTCACAGTCCGTGAGTTGGAGCCCCGCGACGGGCTCTGTGCTGAGATCAGAGCCTGGAGCCTGCTTGGGATTCTGTGTGTCCCTCTCTCTCTGCACCTCCCCCACTCACGCTCTGCCTCTCTCTCTCTCTCTCTCTGTCAAAAATCAATAAACACTAAAAAAAAAAATTTTAACAGTCACAGGTTCTGGGGGCCCCTCCCCCCCATGCCCCCTACCCGAGCACACGGAAGGAAGAAAACCTCATCACTGCGCTTTCTCGTACTTAGGGGGACATACTGGAAACCTGGGTCCTTCCCAGCGGCGAATGTTCTGCCCTAACTGATAAAACAGTACCTGCTTGGCCCAGCCTGTCGGTGAGAACCCTCTGTGGGCGGGCAAGCCAGGGGGTGACCGTTATCACCGGGGAGGTCAACACGGGCTCTCCTGTCCGGGGTCCTGAAACGCATCTGAAAATCCTGGAGACGCGGACGGCCACACTGCCTTGTCCTCTCCCCATTCCGGGAGCGTGCGGCACCCCGACCTGAGCCAGTGGGCATAGTGGCCCCCAAGACCAGGCAGCGCCCCCCTCTCCCCACGAGGCTGCTCCTCACACCGGAACCAGCCCTGCCCCAGGCCAGGCAGATGTCGGGGACCTGGTTAAGGGCAGCCCTCCCGGGGTCGGCAGACGGCCCCTCTGTCCGGGCTCCTCTGACCAGCCCCGACCGGCTGCGGCCACCGCACCTTCCTGCTGATGGGACTTGGCCACAAGGCGCAGTCTGCGACTCAGAATGTGGGCTCGGACCCGGGTCCCCCCACCCCCGGCAACAGGCACTTGCAAGATGTGGGGTAAACGGAGGCTCAGTTCTCAGCCCGGACACTCGGCCTGGACAGCCCTGGGCAAAGCCTGGGAATCCGCATTCTGGAAGGGCCCCGAGAGGCTCCGGGAGGGCTGGTGGCTGGCGGGGGGATTTGGAAGAGTCACACCTCGGTGCCGCCGGCCGGGGTTCTTCCTCACATGCTTCCCGATTGGGCCCTGTGCCTGGCAAGTCGCTTCCCCGTCCTGGCGCGGAGCACAGTCCCCCTCAGCCCAGACCTGGTCCTCGGTCACGCAGGGACTCTCACCGAGGTTACAGGGGGCGGGATCGGGGCGTTTCCTTCCTTCCTGCTGCCGCCACCGAGTCAGGCCTCCCTTGTCCCTGCAGAGTGAGCTGTGAGTCATGCAGATGCCGTTCGTCCCCTCCCTCACCTGGCAGCTCCCGGAGCCACCCAGCCTGTGCCAGGCACCGTGCAAGTCACAGGGCGACGACACACAGGCTCCCGTCCCCATCCCTCCGGGGCCTCCCAGCTCCGCGGGAGAGGCGGACCAGCAGACGGGCCGTTAGCACACCCCAGGAAGTGTGCCAATGGTGACGGGGACAGAGAGGGTGAGCCCACTGCCCACCGCCCACGGCCATTCTTTGTGTCCGCCCGCCCCCCACCTGCCCCCACTACCCACTGCCCGCCCCAACCTGCACCCACACGGAGGTATTACTTCCCACCTTCCTCAGCCCCGTACACGTTCCTGATTCCTCCTGGGTGGCCGTCACACAACGGTAGGCACCCCACAGGCTTCCAGAACAGTCTAAAGCCCTTCGTACTGCAGGACCCCCACCAATCCCTGCCGGTCTGCTGACCCTTTCGGTTTGTTTTCTCAGCCGTGTCCTCGAGTCTCCTCGAGTAACCCTAAAACCTGCAGAAATCTTGCCTTTCTCGAAAGCCCAGGGCCTCCTCGTGCTAATCACTCACTGAACACGAGCCACTGACGGCCACGACTGCCCCTCCCCCCCGAAGAGAGCAGAACAGCAGGTGGAAAGGGCACAAAAGGTGGGACGCACACTGAGGAAGACGCTCAGGGCAGGGGGTGGGGTGGAGGGCTCAGCACCACCACCCCCCCGGGGCCACGCCAGGGGACAAGGCTGCCACGAAAGCTCTCAGTAGCTGAGGGTAGGCACTCACACCCAGAGCACCGGAAGATCCCACGGCGATGGTGCTCGGGAGGCCATGCTGTCAGGACGGCCCCCACGGGCGCAGGTGCACCTGTGTGTGGTCCGGCCGCAGGGGGCTTCAGGCCTGGGAAGAAGACGGATACGGCTGTGTGCCACAGCCACCAGACGTGGGCCACTCAGCTCTAACACAGGCTCTCTCTGCCTTAATTCCCAGATCACAGGCAGCTTCTCTTTGTTATCTGGCTTCTAGTCTTCCTGATCCGGGAACACATTTATCAGACTCACTTTCTTCCCCCTCGACTCTTACACCAGCATTCTGCGGCTCACGCACCAGGCTTTGGGTTATCATGCGTCCTTCTTTAGAAGACCGACCCAAGGGAGCTCTCCAACGAGCTAAGACAACTATAACCTCAGTGTGGCGCCCAGCCCCCGGTCCTGATCCCGGCGGAGCCCCGTCTCAGCGACCACTGGCCCTCCCGATGGGCTCAGGCCCAAAGCCAGCATCGGCCTGAGCTCTGTGCACCTGTCAGGACAGGACGGACTCTCCTCCAGCCACAAACGGTCCCCAGATTCCAGGCGCTCAAAACACTCTCTCCTCCACGTTCCGTGTCCACAGCGAGTAAGCGAGGGCCCGTGCTCCGCATCACCTTCCCTCCGGGACTCACGCTGAGGGAGCAGCCACCTTCTAGGGCTTTCTCTATCACCGGAGCAGAGGGGAAGGGAGGACGCGGTGAGGTCCTCTTAGAGCTTAGAGCTCCCACAACATCTCTCCAGCCAAGCAAGGCGCACGGCCGCGCCTGATGTCACGTAAGCAGGGAAAAGCGACCCTCCACGTGCCCAGAAGGAGAAAGAATCAGAATGTTTATGAACAGAATGAAGAACCACACCACATACACTGCTTATTACCTTTTGGAGAAACCCAGTTCCTAGATGCAATACGACAATTTTAAAATATGTGTATTTTCGACGCTTCAGGTGGCCAAGATGTATGTTTCTAAAATATATCTGGCCTTCATCCACAGACCCTGAAAACGCCTCAGAGCCATAAAGGTGGAGTGGGTATCATGTCATTAATGAAGGTGACTTTGGACCCCACCCGAGGGCTGTGGCTGGTTGCCAGGAGGACCAAGGGTGTTATTAGAGGCTTGGACCAATCTGCAGGGAGGGGAGAAGGGCTGGAGGCTGAGTCCACGGCCACTGGCCGAGTCAGTCGTGACCATGTAGCAACGAAGCCTCCGCAGAACCTGAGAGGAGGGCTTCCTGGCCCCCTTTTCAGACAGCTTCCACGTTTGAGGGACCAGGCTGGGCCCCCAGCCCTCGGAGGACAGACGCTCCTCTGTTTGGGCCCTTGCCCTCCGCAGCTCCTCGGCTGGCTGTTGATTCACATCCTTTCTCATATCCTTTAATAAATGGCAAATGGGAAGCGTTTCTGGGAGCTGTTCTGGCAAATTAATTGAATGCAAGGGGGAGGCGGTCGGAGCCTCCAATCTGTAGCTGGTCAGCCGTGTGAGGCACACGGGACAGCGGGGGGCTCACCACCTCTGTCTGAAGGGGGGAGGGGGCTCACCAACGCTGTCTGAGCGGGGAGGGCGAGCCGGGTCCCGCGGGACGGAGCCCTCACCCTGTGGGATCTGACGCTGTCTCCAGCAGCCAGGGTCGAAAGTGAACTGAATTCCCAACACCCTGCAGGTGTCCAGGAGCTGCCTGTGTGGGGGGGACCCCAACGCCCCCGACGCTGGAAATCTAAAAAGACTAGTTAACAACACTAACTACTTTAAACGTTTTCTTACGGGGAGCCAGGCAGCGCTCTAGACGCTGGAGATAACAGCAGCAAATAAATGCCGGCCCCCGCCTCCCGAGAGCCACACGTAGTGGAATCATCCAGCTGTCATCACTCGGGCCAAATGACCTCCTCCTCATTTCTCATCCATCCAGCCAGCATCTGCCAAGCGCCTCGTCACCCGCTGGGCACTGTGCTAGTCTCAGGAGACGCAGGGTCAGGGTCCTCGGGGGCTCACGTTGCGGGGACACGGCGAGCCATCAAGAAGGATGGGTGCCAGTGACACATCCGTCACACAGGATAAGGTGACCACAGTATTGTATTTCAAGCGCTCAGAGAGAAGATGTGCCTCGTTCTAGAGAGAAGCCTTTTCCAGTGATTCTCCAGCTGTGTTCTGGGGAGCCATTCGGGGTTCCGGAAGGGGGCTTCGGGAAGTCCCGCTGCGTGAACAGGCTGCCACCTTCCTCCCCACTCTTCACTCCGTTTCGTGTACTTACCGTCATAGAAGGTTCGATTAAAACCGGGGGGACTGCTGATCTGATGTGATGCTGCTCTCTCGTTTCGTACGTATGAAAATAAACGCGCCGAAGAGTTACGTCCCCAGGCTCATACGACCCCTGAGCAGCACTCCTGAGGCGGGCCGCTAACCTCCACGGCACTCTGTCCTTCCTTTTCTTTTTCTTCCTTTCTTTTCTGATTTCAACGGACACAGACTGCAGGTAAACTCCAAACACTAAGATCCAAACGTTCGTGGGCAAAGCTAATCAGGGAGGCTTTAAGGACATGTTTGCAGAGGAATCTGGACCCTTTTCCCAGCTGGTTTGAGAGCGGGCGTCACCACCGGGCAGGAGCAGAGAGCAGGGCCGTCCCCTGCCCTCTCGTCCTCCGCGGGCCACATCCCTGCCCTGCAGGCACAGTCACAGCTGCAACACCAGTTTCCGCTTCTCGTTTTGTCAGGATTCGAGAAAGGGTGCATGTCGGCCATCGTGGGTGAGAAAACCCCAGGCGGGTCCTGCGTGCCGTGGACGGAGGCGGGACCGACCTCCTGACCTCTGTGGAGCATGAATGTTCCAGAGGCAGCGTCGGAGAGTTGGTGAACACGGAGGCTTTCAGAAGCTGGAAAGCCTCATCAGTGTTGCCCGCAGCCCTCGACAGGGAAAGGAAAGGGCTCCCTCCTCTTTGTCTGTCTTCCAAGTACTAAGTGCGCTAGCTTCCTCACCAAACTCATCAGAAATGCAAACAAACTGTTTGATCTGCTCCCTCTCTGGCAACTGACAATTTATTTTCACACAGTCCCCGATATACACAAATCTCAGACACACGCACCGTAAGAATCAGACTTGATTTACCAGACGCTGAAGGTTTTCCCTCCAGACGCCAGTAAGCTAAGAAAATCTCTAACTGCTCTCTTTCTGCAGATTCGCCTCTGGCTCCTGCTCCAGCCTCCCGTGCTGCCCGGGGAAGGCGGCCCATCCCCGGGGGTCGGGGGTCGTGCGACTCTCCCCACAGTGCCGGGAACCTGCCTCTCCCTCACTCTCTTCTCTTCACTGCTTGAAATACCGCAGCCAGGCTCTCGGGGAGCCGGCGGCCCGGGGCTCATTCCAGAAGACCTCTGTGGCCATAGCAGGGCGCTGCCCTCCACCTACAGGGCAGGCTCCACGGGTGTCGTGGTTCCCGAAAAGGGGAGGGAAGGACCTTTTACCGACCCCCTCCGTCCCAGGGAGGTGATGGCAGCGGCTGCTGGAGGAACCGGAGCCTCACTGGCCTCATGAGCTGCCGCCAGGCTCCTGGCCTCTCTTCGCGTCAGGCGTCAAACCACAGCCGGCTCAGCCGAGAGCAAGAAGCTTGCCCCCTCCCAGGGACCCCATGCCACCCGCGAGAGAACCGGGGTCGCAGCTTCTTAGGATAGGCCTCTATTGTTTACAGCGGAGACTCTGGGTTCTTCCCCTCCTCTCAGGTCTTCGCCCAACGTGTGCACAACAGTTGAACACAGGGACGCTCTCCCCGCAAAGCAGTGCTGATGGGGCGCTGTGACAGGTAAGCGACTCAAATGCCACCGCACCGGCAGCTCCCGGCACCCCGGGGAGCACACAGGCGATGGCTCCGGCTGGACTGGACGGCGGGGAGCACGACTGCTCGCTCAGGCGGGGCCGGCGGGCGGAGCAGGTAGGGGAGCCAGGGTGCACGAATCAGACGGCAGACGAGCGCTCGCTCGGCCACCCGGGCCCGGCTTCGGTGTTTCCCGGCAGGTGAAGGGGCACACCAGATGCCCCGGGAACAACGAGGACCCCGTTTCCACCGCAACGTGACTGGACATCCGGACTTAAGACGTGGACGGCCCCGGCCGGCCCACCTGGGGTTGGTCCCGGCTTTCCGGCTCACTTTGCGCCCGGAGGGGTCAGGCTGTCTGCACACATAGCTCATAAAGTTAACCCTCAAAATACCGTTTCCTACAAGCGGATTTTCGGCCGTGAAAACTTGCCCCAAACTGCACGGTCGCTTCCCCTGTTCCCCTTCCCGGATCCCTGATGTCTCCGCCAGCTTTGGCCGAGCCCCGCACCCCCCCGCCCCAACACCTCTGCCACCGAGCCCAGGGCGCAGCGCCCAGGCCCGCAGAGCTCAGAGCCCGGCGAGGGCAGGGGGCGCGCCCCGGGCCGGGCGGACACGCACACACGCGCACTCACGCGCACACACACGCGCACACACACACGCACGCACACACACACACAGACACTCCCGTGCGCCCCCGCCCCGCGCGTCCCGGGCTCTCCGAAGTTACCTCCGAGGCCCCCGCGGGGCTCCCGCTTCTCTCCGGCGGCGCGGCGCTCGGCCTCCAACGCCGCTTCTGGGGAAGGCTCCGCGCCCCCCGGCCCCGCTCACGGGCAGCCCGGGGTGGGGGTTGGGGGGGGGTCCGCGCTCAGCCGAGCGGCGCCCCCCGGGCTGCGGGCGGGGCCGGGGCGGGCGGGCGGCGGGCTGGGGCGCGCATGGCCCCGGGCGGCCCCGGCCCCGGGCTTTCGCCGCGCGGGGGCCGGGGGGCGCGGAGCCTTCCCCAGAAGCGGCGTTGGAGGCCG
>NW_026057583.1:5632138-5633053 GCF_023721935.1 Panthera uncia
GGTGACTGCGCGCACCCCGGGGACGGAGGGGCGGGCCCGGGGAGGGGCGCGGCCGGAGGCTGCGGCGGGCGGGAGCGGGCGTGCGGGCGCAGCCGGAGCTCGGTCCCGGGTCGCGGCCGCCGCGCCGGCGGAGAGCGAGCCGAGGCTGCGCGCTGGAGGCGGCCGGGCGGCGGGAGCAGGGAGCGGGGTTCGCGTCTCCCCGGGTCCCCCGAGCTGAAGGTGACCGCGCCCCCGGGGCCGAGCCGGCCTGAGCGGAGTCCTCGCCTCTCCGCCCGGTGCCCCCGGCTCGCCCCTCCCGGGCCTCCGACTCCGCAGTCTCTGGCGAGGCCGCGGCCAAGTGGTCCCTCCGCTCGTTGATTTTCCCTCTTGGCCGGTCTCGGCTTAATTGGTACCCAGATTGGCGACTGGAGGTCATGTGACCATCCCGAACGAACACACACACACACACACACACACACACACTCGCCCGGCGAACCAGGCGTGGGTTTGCAAAAGTCAGATTGGGCGCAAGGATGGGCACCGGCAGCCTTTGGCGAGTCGCCCTGTGCGTCGCAGTGGGGCTGAGACGCAGCTGCTGCCTCGGGTGCCACCGTCTCTACAGACCTGTCCCTGCAGCTGGCCAAGCTCGCCTTGAAAGGCTTCGGGTCCCCTCGGCAAGAGAAGCGCCAGAAAAAGTCGTTTCAGGCCCATGCGATCCCGTTTCAAAAGGAATGTAAAACCCCCATGGAGTGTCGGTCCCTGCGCGGGGACAGGGCCCTCTCCGTGGGCCGCAGGCGGTGGCTCTTTCCGGAGCACAGGCAGGATGCTAGCGCGGCCTTTGCTACCTGTGGTCTGAGCCCGGGGCGGGGGGGGGGGGGGGGGGGCCTGGGGGGGCCGGGGCGGGGGGCGGGCCCGCGCACCCCCCCCCGCCCCCCC